>NC_065446.1:127781712-128081712 GCF_917563875.1 Diabrotica virgifera virgifera
TTGCGCTGGTCAATTTTTTTTTGTGACACAGTGACAGGAAAATACAGCGTGTTTTATATGACTGTTTATGGGTATTTTTTCATTTTTTCTACTGTACTTATTTTTATATGACTTTTATGAGGCACTGTAATTATTGTGAATAAATAAGCTGTACCTACCTTCAATCTGTGTTTCAAGTCTTATGATTTTTCTTAAGGGTTCATCTGCAGATTGTACATCTTGGTTGTATGGGAATATCGTAGGATGAGCTTGTATAAATAAATTTTTTCTTACGTTTCCCCCCTTCGATATAAAATGTGGTTGAAAGTGTTTCTCACACATTCTATAATTTTTGTGCAATTCATTGACATCCTTTGAAAGTAAATCTTCCCTAATTGCAGCTGATACTAATTATTATTAGCCCCAAGGTACGCCTATGCCAATAGCGTGCCAGCGACTGCTAACGTGTTCTGGGCCGTTAGTCACTCCAACCAACGGGCCGACATAACAGTCGAGAGATCGCAAGTGCTGCATTGATTCACCTCAAGGATATTGCGGGACCATCAAGGACGATCCACGTGTTGGGGTGATGATGGGTAAGTGGCGAAGGGGGTTTATTGTCCATCGATAAAAGAATCCTTTTTATATTCGCCCGTCTGTAATTCATCAACTCCACAAGGTTGGACGATAGCTCGACTATCCATAAATGAGATTTTTTTTCTTTTCGGCTATATACAGTTTAAAAGCTTTGAGTTGCGTCATAGAATTGTGCACAATAAATAAAATGAAAAGCAAATGTATAAAAATGTGTCAGTATATACAGGGTGTTTCATTAATAATTTTCCATATAGTAACTGGAGAAACATTAGCACAAAATACGAAGATTTAACCTAAAACACTTAAATAAAATGTGTATGGGCGTCCACAGGGAGGGGCAGAGGGGGGCAGCTGCCCCCCCCCCTAGTGAGGACGAGGCGAGTGTAAAATTGGTGAATAAGCAATATAGAAAAATACAAAGGTGTAACTTAATCTTGATTTTCAATGCAACCACTCTGTATCTACATTCTAGCTGGGATGAAAAAACCATATAAACTTAACAAAACTTTAATACAAATTTGAAATCTGCTATTATTTTATTTACCTAATATTTTTTAAATCTGCAAGCAACAGCAACCACCCCTGAATTCGTATTTTCTTTCTATTCGAATTTTTTTTCCACTGTGCGTCACACAGATTAAATTTAGTTGTGAACGATTTGAATAGTTTAAATGAAGTGCGAAATACTATTGCAACTATTAAAGATACAACCAATTTCTTCCGTGAATCAGTATTAAGAAGGAATATGATAGCAAATATCCCTAGCCTCTGCGAAACACGGTGGTTCGAAAAAATTCATTGAAATTGTACAGGCCTTGCAAACCCTATCCGTTGAAGGAAATTTGGTCACTAGAAAAACATCTTATCACTTGCATTATGTGGCATGCAAGTCAGGATTTATCGTCGCTGTCATTGTGATTGCAAAATATTCCGAATACCTAGAGCCTATAGTCAACCGCGTACAATCTGCGCAAACTAATGTTTTAAAGGTAGCGGAACATATTCGTCAAATCATGGATATTTTAAAAACACAGACAGAACGCAGAGAATGTAACAAACACTTTATTGAATGAAGCCAATAAGGTAGCCGAAGAATGCGGTTTTGAATTTTCTACCCCTAGAACTGTAGACAAGCAACAGCATAGAAGCAATCATCTAGCTGATACGCCTAGTAAATACCGAAGGCGATCCATGATTCTTTTGTATTGTCTCTAGAGAAACGGTTTCCGAAGAAAATACGCCAGCCTTCGCTCTGAGTCTTCTGCATTCCAAGCATTTTTCAAAAATTGATTTAAATGGCCATAAATTAGAACAACTGAGACAATCCTTAAACCACTATGAAATAAATGGAATAGATGCAGAGCTAGAAGTATGGGTAGAACATTGGAATAAAAAACGCCTTAATAATGAGTTAGACATCTTCAACACCCTTGAAATTTTTGAACTGGTTCGAGCGTCCACTACTTTTTATCCGTTAACAAAAAAATTGCTGGAAATTCTAGTAACATTGCCTTGCACTACGTGTACAGTTGAGAGGTCGTTCAGCAGTCTTCAAAGAATAAAAACATGGTTGCGGAGTACAATGGTCGAAGATCGCCTTAATGGGTTAGCTCTAATGAGAATTCATCGAAAACAAATATTACCAAAAAAGAAAGAGTTTGTAGAGAAAGTTTTACAAGAATTTACAATTGATCCGCGTAAATTGTTGTTTAAATAATAGTGTTTAGGAACAGACAATTTATCTTGCTTCACACATCGAAGGCTTATCTAGGAGGAAATAAACTTGTTAAATTTGCATCACGTTTTTGTAAAAATCATTAAAATTTTTTTAAATATTTAATATATATTTAGTTTGCTTCATTTTTGTATGAAATCATTGAGTTATAATTTTGGCTCCAAAAACGTTATTTTCAAAACTTTTCGTAGGAAACCCCTTCACCCTCACCCTCTCTGAAGACTCTCAATTTACGTCTACATTTATTATTGCTTATCTAACCAATTTTTTTATTTCTCAAATCTGCCCTCCCCTAGTTTTGATCCTGCGTACGCCCATGAAAATGTGGTTCCTTACTGAGTTACAGGGTGTTTTATCTTAAAATTTAAAAACTATTTTTGCTCAGCATTTTAAAACTATTCGATTTATCCTTTTCATACTTGGCAGAAAGTATAGGTACTGTACAAACTACTAAATTATGTCAAACAAACGTTTGTGGCTATTACCAGAGGCGTACGACGGGAGAAAGTGAATGTTTGACCCTTTCCAAATTCTACGCCACTGGCGAAATTGCTATTTTAGTTTAATTTTTGGATTCTCCAATACTTTCTATGAAAATAATATACTCTTCATTCGTAACAATAAAGTCATTAGTTTTCGAGATACAGTAAAACCTGCCATATCCGGATCAATGTGGCGACAGACCGATCCGGAGATGAAAAAATCCGGATATCAAGACCACTACTTCTTTTACAGTCTCTGAAACGTTTTCTCCTTCGTACATTCCAGTAATCAACGCCGTCAATAATTTTCGTCGTAGACACGTTTTATAGATTCTATAATACATTATTTCGCCATCTTTTAGTTCTTTTTTTAGTGCGTTGTCCAACAGCAGGATTGTCTTTCTCCGTAGATTTCGGTAGATCCGGACGGCGCAGAACCGTCCGGATATAGGGAGGTCCGGATATGACAGGTCCGGATATGGCAGGTTGTACTGTATTTGAAGTTAAAAATGAAACGACACGGTTATTTTGATTAATGTATTGTCACTTCATTTTATTTTCAAATATATCGAAAACTAATCATTTTATCGTTACGAATGAAGAGTATATTATTTACATAAAAAGTATTGAAAAATCAAAAAATTACACTAAAATAGCAATTTCGTCAGTGGCGTAGAATTTGGGAAGGGTCAAGCAGACACTATCCCCTGTCGTACGCCTCTGGTAGTAGTTAGAAACGTTTATTTATCTTAATTTAGTAGGGTGTACAGTACCTACACTTTCTGCCAAATATGATAAGGATACGCAAAATAGTTTTAAAGTACTGGGTACAAATAATTTTTAAATTTTAATCATATGAATCATATCATAAATTAATCAAAATAACTGTGCCGTTTCATATTTAACTTCAAATATCTCGAAAACTAATGACTTTATCGTTACCAATGAAGAGTATATTATTTACGTAGAAAGTATTGGAGAATCTAAAAATGGCACTAAAATAGTAATTGGTCCAGTGGTGTAGAATTTGAGAAGGGTCAACCATTCACCATTCCCTGTCGTACGCCTCTGGTAGTAGCTACAAACGTTTGTTTATCATAATTTCGTAGAGTGTCTAGTAGTCGCACTTTCTGCCAAGTATGAAAAGGATACGTCGAATAGTTTTAAAATGCTGAGCCAAAATATCAGCCATCAGCTGAGCCATAAATAATTTAGCCAAAGGATCCACATTTTATTTAAGTGTTTTAGGTTAAATCTTCGTATTTTGTGCTAAGGTTTCTCCAGTTACTATATGGACAATTATTAATGAAACACCCTGTATAGTACAGTCAAATTCAAATCTAGTGGTCCCTAGTATTCTAAAAAATTATATCAACTCAATATGATAACTGTTAAACCAAAAAAAGCTGAGAGGGGGCGAGCTCTAACAAAAGTCTCAACCCAAAGAAGACGACGGAAAGGTAGAAATCGTCCACTATCGCGACGCGTCTTAATAGGCGAGCGGCAGCAACCCCCAAAATTACGGTATAGGTACCCACCACTAAAATCAACTTTAAAGTGAATGACAGATTTTGGCGATTTTTTATGTTTTCGTGGTCGCTGAATCTGAATATGAAGTTTATTTTTATCTACAGTTGGTAGAACATGTTTAAAAATCAAATTTTATGCAATAATGCTAAAAATCAATTTGGATGATTTTTCAACTTATATCTCGCTGTATCTTTGGGCGCTGTAAATATTTCCTTTTGAAAATTTTACTGTGTTATCTTTGAAGTTTTTAGATAACAACGAGCTTTGTCCAAAATGTGTAAACAAATTAAAGAAAGAGTTGTTAATTTTTAAACATTTTGTCGTCAGATTTCGTTAGTTTCATGTTTACTTAAAAAAGTTGAGTGACAAACTTTCTAGTTTATCATTTTAGCCAACACAACAGTAAAAAATCATTCATGAAGAAGTTTTCTGGAAAATTTCAAGTCAACATATGCAACAGGAAAAAAGTTATGTGACTTTATAAACGAGCGGCACACCCCAAAAAAAGCTTATTTCTTGAGATACCGTGTGGTGTGATGACCACGGTGTGGTGAATGGCTAATTTTGGTCGTACTGTATATTTTTCATGGTGCTGAATAGAAAACTTTTTAGGTTTTTAGGTTTATTTTCAATTTTATTTGCCCTAAAAAAAATGAAATCACATTTTTCTTCCTTTAACTCGGCAGAACTCTGTTCCTCTTTAATATTTTTTTCTGAAATTTTTACAGTATATATTTCTTACCTTTCTGAAGACAATGGTACTTGTTTCAATCATTCTGTGTTATTGTAATAAAAGTTATGAATTGTTTAAAGTAAAAGGTGTAGATTCCTGAATTGCAAAGTTTAATCGCAAAAGTTGAGTGACAAAGTTTGAAATTTAGCTTTTTAATTAAGTTCATGTTAAAATATAGGGTACAAAGAATAAAATGTTTTATAGAAAAAAAATGGCACAACTATTAATTTTAAGAAAAACGTGATTTCATTTTTTTTTAATTTTTAAGGTAAAATTGCGATTTTGACAATGGTTTCCCATCTGAAATTCATTTTTAACCTTATAATGTGAAACAGACCTAATAGGCAAGCGTCCACAGACCCGCATCGTACGCAACGGATTTTAGTTTGCCTTGTACAAAAACTTATGTAACTGCGTCCACTGATCCGCATCGTACGGATCGCATCATCGGTAATGCCGAAGGGTTGGTGCGAGAGGCAACTTTTGCGATGCGTGCCGATGAATCATTCGAAATGCCGACCAGTGGACGCACCCCACGCTTTCTGTTCGGAATTTCGCTTGGCCCAGTGGGAGCTAATCTACGGCTAATTTGCATTTGACAATCGTCTTCTTCGTAATGAACTAAGTAAACTCAGTTTTAACTTTTATTTTATATCTAGGTATATTCAGGTAAAAATATTACAGCCCATGATAAGTTGATTATGGGGATTAAAATATCATAAATATTACTCATTTTTTATGTTTATTGGCCTTTTTAAGATATCTTGAGTATCCAACTATGAAAATTATTCTCGTTAAGAAAACAACACATTTTTCTATCTTAAATGCAATGAACTTTTTAAAAAATATTAGACTTGTTAAAGATGTTCCTGAGAGAAGTGTAAAATTGATGCAAGACATTCCATTGTCCCTCACAAAAGATGAAAAAGCAAGCAAAGTGTGTTTCAAGTACAGTTTGGCCAAACTGTTTAAAAACACAGAAAGTATTTTACCGATTTCAGAAAGGCAACTTTAATTAATCTTTAAAGAAACTTTTACTGATGTAGTTACTATTTTCCATTTAAATCAAATTGTAACAGCTTTGTGTATTCCTTTATATCCAAATGTATAATTAGTTAGAAAATGGGTGCTACTATGCGGTCTACCGTCGTGTTTCTGCTATAGCTTGCGGTCTACCGAGAGAATTGGTGTATGTATAAGCTGTAATATTACTATGCCGATAACAAATCATTTTTGAATGTATTTTTTAAAAATTTGTAGAGTTTGTGTAAGGTTTTATAGGTCTAAAGTTAATAATTTTCGAAATATTTAAAATGACATACGAGAGTTTTACCAGTGTAGTGTCATTTTTAAATAATTTAATATCTTTGATATAGGTGTATCAATATAATATACAATGTGATCACTATTTGCACATACAATTTTTTTTCATTTTTTTTTAATGGACATTGTATATTAGTATTGCATTTTGTAGTAAATATTACAGGCTTTCTTTTGATATCAGGTTATATGTACCTAGTATGTTTCGTTTTGTAGATATTTAAAAAAGAACTATATATTTTACGTTTTTGAGGATTTCTTATTACTAAACAGATATATTAAAATATCATATTTTATCATACTAATAAATATAGCTAATATAAATTAAAATAAATTAAATAAATAACCAACTTTAAAGTCTACCTTAGTAATTTTTCTACCCTAGCAGGTAGTGGCATCGGTAATCCGATCGCTGCCGATACAGTGGACGCAGTATGAAAAATTAATCCGATGCGTACGATGCGGACCTGTGGACGCTTCCCTAAAGAGTCGCATATAACATACATTTCGGAAAGATATGCACCGAGTGTCGCATCTGATCTTCGGTGGACGATCCTCATCCCTGTTGCGTCGGTAAACGAAGTTCCAAGAATCCTATATAGGTAATTTTTACTGTGTTCAAGGGATCCATATTAACCGCTGATATTTATCGGATGTTGAGTGTTTCATGTTGCGTTTGAATAATGCTTTGGTTTACGAGTCCGCTTATTTGCAAGATATGTAAACGCTAAGTCCATTCCAGGAATTAACAAAAAAGGAGAGTTATGAAATGAGTGGATCGCACAAATGGACTTGGTTGTCTTAAATAATAATAAACCAACGTTTACAAGAGGTAAATCAAAGTCGCACATCCATATTCACGATAGCAAAAAATACAGCAAATTGGGCCATTATAAAAAGAAAGAAAGGCATTAACATACCTACACATCCCTTGTTTATGTAATTCCACACCTCCAGCAATAGCACCCCGCTGAACTGAATATTAATGGGTCTCTTAGATAGCTGGTATTACGTTAACTGAATTCGTAGAGCGAAAGTACAGGCGCTAGAGTGAGCATGAGCGTCACCTTTCAAGCCTCGAACTCGAATATGCGTATGTTTGCATTTTTCAGATTTTAAATCGCTTAATAACTCAAAAACTGTTAACTTGTCAGAAAAATGAAAAGAAACTTTTTTATTTACCTAGTATTACCCGAAAATCCTAAAAATTTGCCGGTACAAAATAGAAGGTGGTTGAAATAGAACCTGCCGCACTGGCATTAAAATTGGATGAACGCATAATAACATTTTAAAAGAAAGGTCTAAATTTAAGATAGAAACTACTCTTCAGAATTTTGAAAATAAATGTTTAACTTTAATTTAAGCACTTGCTTGAATTGATACCTATATCATAAGCCTGAATTCGAAAAATCGGATTTTGAGGTTGGATATCTCGAAGATGGTTCGAGATATCGAAATGCCTTTTTCAGATTTAGATTCAGGAGACAAATCTACATGGGTATCTATCGGTAGATCGGATCTAAGTATTGCAGCGAAGGCGACTCACAAACGAACGAATATACTACGAAATTATTTACGAAAACGAAGTTTCTGTTTGGTCCAGAAAGCTACTGCGCATCCGCTAGGACAAATATTCCGATTCGGATTTTTTGCACAATCTTACTCAAAAAGGACCCCTTTTAACAAATTTGCATGTTGCCAGAACCAAAAGTGGGTCAAAAATTTTTTAAACGTTTTTTTTTTTTTTGTTTTTTTCCTAAAAGTATTTTTTTGCATGGAACAAAGTTTTTTTTAGGTTTTTTGGATCATTCCAAACAGAAAAGGTCTTTAGTGACATTTCTCTAAAGTTGATAGTTTTTGACATATAAGCGATTAAAAATTGAAAAATTGCGAAATTTGCCATTTTTGACCTTCAAAACCTATGTGAAAAACTTAAAATTCGAATGTTGCCAAGGTAGGTAGATATTCTTTAAACATCGATTGATAAAATCCCGAAGAGTTTTTTGCAATACAATATTCAAAACTCCTTTGTTTTTTAATTGTTAATCAAGCGTGCGCGACACTATTTTCCACCGACAGTATGGTGCATTTATATAATTATACAGGGTGTCCTTCTACTTCTTTTTTTGTCAAATAATTTAATTTAATAAAAATGTTTTGGACACCCTGTATAAATAATTATGTAAATGTTTACATTACTGAATAGAGAATTGAAGAACCTTTCAAATGAGCTACCACACGACCCCTATTCTTATTTAAAAAATCATCGATTGCGTCATCACGCCCAGACGGATGACGTCAATAGTATACCATATATGCCACAATATCAAAACTTAAAAATGAAAATAGACCTGTTTCGGGTTTTTTTCCTTAAGTCGCCGGTTTACGAAATAAGGAATTTATTCCTTTCATTTGCACCATACTGTATACACATGCAACGGTGGAAAATAGTGTCACGCACGCGTGATTAGAAATTAAAAAATAGAGGAGTTTTGGATACTGTATTGCAAAAACCTCTTCAGGATTTTATCAATCGATGTTTAAAGAATATCTACCTACCTTGGCAACATTCGAATTTTAAGTTTTTCACATAGTTTTTGAAGGTTAAAAATGGCCGATTTCGCAATTTTTCAATTTTTAATCGCTTATATGTCAAAAACTATCAACTTTAGAGAAAAGTCACTAAAGACCTTTTCTGTTTGGAATGATCCAAAAAACCTAAAAAAACTTTGTTCCATGCAAAAAAAAATAATTTTAGGAAAAAAAACAAAAAAAACGTTTAAAAAATTTTTGACCCACTTTTGGTCCTGGCAACATGCAAATTTGTTAAAAGGGGTCCTTTTTGAGTAAGATTGTGCAAAAAATCCGAATCGGAATATTTTTCCCTAGCGGATGCGCAGTGGCTTTCTGGACTAGTTGAAAATAGTCTGATTTTTGCTATAAAAAAGTTACTAAATGTTTTTTTAACTTTAGTGTCACTTATCATCACGTTCGATTAAATAGGTAGAAACCGATCAGGATTATACCTTGCGAGTTTATTACTAGCATGTTTAATCAAAGTCCTCTTTTTTTGCTGCTATGATTCCACGAAAGCTTTTGTTTAAAGCCGAAGTTTTTGGCGTGATAAACGGCACTTTCAAGGTCAATCGTGATTGTGTAAGCCATCATTGTATACCAGCTAGTACCAAAACGTATAAATGAGAAACTTATGTCAGGCCCGCAATCAGAAGATTTAAATTTTATTTTTACATAATATACTATTATGTATACAGTTGTTCCAACGGATCTTTGCACATGCATCAGATTATTCATGAATTCCTTTTTTTACTAGATCTCGTTTTTACTTATAGAAACTAATATTGCAAAATAGAGCCGCTTGTCCATAGAAACCACAATAAGTTGAACAAGGATAAGCAGTGATACATTATTTAAGTACTAAGAATTTTGACGTTTATCATTTTCAGTGACATTGGCGCATTTGTTGTATTTAAAAATTGTTTTTCATATTATTTAAACTTAAAAAAAAATAAAAATAAAAACCTTATTTTGTACAACAAAACGTTTTCGGAATCAATACTCCATCATCAGTGTTATCACAGGTTTACATGCTTTAAGCCACCAAAATATGCGGGTAAATACCCTTGAGTTGTTTTAAAAAGTTGAGTTTACATTATATTGTCAGATTTTTAAAGGATGTTAAAAATATTTCCAGATTAACCCCTGGCATCACATGACATCAACCATATTGGTTGGAAAATTTGAAGGTAGGACCTTACATGGTAGAGTTTAGGTGACAACTGAAATAACCCTTGTTATGGCAGAGTTGTCACCTAAACTCCGCCATGTAAGGTCCTACCTCCAAATTTTCCAACCAATATGGTTGATGTCATGTGATGTCAGGGGTTAATCTGGAAATATTTTTAACATCGTTTAAAAATTTGACAATATAATGTAACCTCAACTTTTTAAAACAACTCAAGGGTATTTACCCGTATCTTTTGGTGGCTTAAGGCATGTAAACCTGTGATAACACTGACGATGGAATATTCATTCCGAAAACGTTTTGTTGTGATATAACCCTTTTTAGGGATTTTAAATTTACCTTTTACAAGATAATGTTTTTATTTTTTGTGATTTATGGTATACAGCCAGTTATAGGAATTTTTCCTTGTGATATATTTAAACTTTTAGTCTTTGTACATTTCATTGTAATTTTTATTTTCAAACGTAATTGCTAGAATGACTAACTGTTGCTCTCTTATTTGATTACTTCCAGTACTTATTTATTTTTAAGCTATTGTGACAAGTAACATTTTTTAACCTATAAATTGTCATTATACTACATGAGTCCGGCTATAGTTCTGTCGAACGGAAACTTATCTGTTTGTTTATTTTTTGAAATGTATTTATTACCGTCCTATATTTATCGTTATATTAGTAATAGTCGGTATGATGTTCAAGCTGTTAAATGTTGAGTCCATCAATCTCCTCAATAGTGAAAAAAGATTAAACACTTCAATAAAATAACTTTATAAATTACGTCCACCGAAATGATAGTCACTTTCTAATAATAATTACATTTACTGTACCGGGTGTCCCAATAAGAATGGCTCTCGGCCATATCTCAGGAACCGTTTATAGTACAGCTTTGAGAAAAAAATATTTATGACAAAAGTCGCCTCGGGAAAAGTCTGGAAATTATTTTCATAATTTTAGGTCCACCGCTAGAGGGCGTAATTGAATATCAAAAATTAAAAAATCAAAATTATACAAAATTTACCTAATGAAAGGGCACTAGAAATCCAATCATCGGATTCTTCATAAAATTCTGCGCATATTTGATAAGTCTACCTTTGCAAACAAGAGGGGGGGGGTGAGTGGGAACCTTCTTATGAAAAAATGGCTGTAAGTCCGGTTCTGCTAAATCGAATTTTGCCTACTTGGTCTTGTTGAAAACAGCTGTTTTTCGTCAATGTAAGTGTCTTATTTTCGAAATAGCCTAATAAGTAATATGCAAGCTAGGAGTTATTTAATTATTTTCAGAAATCTAGTTTTCTTTGGAAAATATTAAATACAAGTACCTATGCATTTTTATCCTGTATTACAAAATTAGACCAAATTAGCAACATAACACTGAAAACCGCATGTCGATACCTTTTTTTCTATCTCGAGATATCTTAAGAAATGTGTAAATTTTAAACATAACTGTTACTGTCACCGGTAAACGAGGTTAAGGAAAAGTAGTGTGCTATGGAAAAAACAAATAAACATTTTCCAGATGTAAACGTATATAATTAATTAAAACAAAAATAAGACAAACAACACTATAAAATATAACAAAGAAATAAAAGCAACTACTTACTTAGTCTTAGTGACTGCCTAAATGTTGAAATTGTTGCCCATCATTTTCGATGCAAGCATTTACTCTTTCAAGAGTAGATTGAATAGCAACCGATTTAACTGTTTTGGGCTTTTATTTATGGGGACGCATTAAAGACCTTGTTTTTGCCGCTTGGCCTACTACTCGAGAAAACATGATCTAGAATCTAGAGCTAGAGCATACGAAACGCCATTCAAAGCATTGCGAAATCAGAAATTGAGACTGCTGTTCAATCTACTTTTGAAAGAGTAAATGCTTGCATCGAAAATGATGGGCAACAATTTGAACATTTAAGTCGTCACTAAGTAGGTAGTTGCTTTTATTTCTTTGTTATATTTTATAGTGTTGTTTGTCTTATTGTTGTTTTAATTAATTATATACGTTTACATCTGGAAAATGTTTCTTTGTTTTTTCCATAGCACCCTACTTTTCCTTAACTTCGTTTACCGGTGACATTAACAGTTGTTTAAAATTTACACGTTTCTTAAGATATCTCGAGATAGAAAAAAGGTATCGAAATGCGGTTTTCGGTATTATGTTGCTAATTTGGTCTAATTTTGTAATACAGGATTAAAAATACATACTTGTATTTAATATTTTCCAAAGAAAACTAGATTTCTGAAAATTAATAAATAACGCCTCCTAGCTTAAAATAACACACTTACATTGACGAAAAAGAGCTGTTTTCAACAAGACCAAGTATGCAAAATTCGATTTAGCAGAACCGGACTTACAGCCATTTTTTCATAAGAAGGTTCCAACTCACTCACACCTCTTATTTGCAAATGTAGACTTAAACTTGTGAAATCAAATATGCGCAGAATTTCATGAAGAATACGATGATTGGATTTTCAGTGCCCTTTCATTAGGTAAATTTTGCAAAATTTTGATTTTTTAATTTTTGATATTCAATTACGCCCTCTAGCGGTGGACCTACAATTATAAAAAGAATTTCCAGGCTTTTCCTGAGGCGACTTTTGTTATAGATATTTTTTTCTGAAAGCTGTACTATACACGGTTCCTGAGATATGGCCGAGAGCCATTCTTATTGGGACACCCGGTACATGTCGACGTGCATTTCACTCAATGTTGTGATTTAACTTGTTTGTAAATCAATCATAACGTTTGTGCAAAGATCCGTTGGAACAACTGTATCTTATGATATTTATGATACAAGGAAACTCAATGGGAAATTCTAAACTCTTGAATTCCTGTTTCCCTAATTATTTTACATCGAAAGTTGACATAATCTATTTGTAGAGGACTGAAAATCTATATTGAAATGTTAAAATATATTTATCCCCAACCGTTACTAAAGTCATTCATTATTGTACTCATTTGCCCTCATTTGCGGCAGTAAAGTAATACTTTATTGTACTGAAAGAAGAATTTTACTTTACCTGCCGCGATTAATCGAGATTGAATGTAAGTGGTCGATGGCAGTAATCGATTATTTATTTGAGTAACTTACAATTTATTTACTTTAGTTATTTAAAACTATTGTACACAATTTGCGATAGTATTAATTAAGTTTATATCAAAAGTGAAATGATGTAGTATTTTGCAATTACATTCATATAAAATACATTAAAACTTTACCGATTTAGTAATTATTCAATATTGATAACTATCGATTACAAATCGAAAGCAACCATCTTGCAAAAGTTGTCTGTCATCACTGTCATGAAATTATTATGACGTTTAAAATTTTAAAAGTTCTTAAATTGTAAATTGTAAGTACCTAAGTGTTAAAATCAATATAAAATGCGATAAAATTTTATATGCACCACGTCAGTAAAGATTCTTTATCGAACTCGTCTGTTGTTCGCCTCGCTCGCTATGCTCACTATGCTCATAATATCAGACTCATTCGATAAAGAGTAACTTTACTGACTTGGTACATAAATAACTATTTCCAGACTATTGTTTTAAAAATTAGGCCGCAAATAGTGCAGAATATGTATAATTAGAGTCGTTGTGTTATAAGGAAGTTAGATCTTAACAATATTTGAATTGTCAATACAGTAAGGTCTCGTTTTATGCGGTGGATACGTTCTACAGAAAAGCGCATATAAAAAAATCGCATAAAAAAGACTTTAAATGCATTGAAAAAGTAGGGATATGTTCCGTAAATTTCTAAAATCACATAAAATGGTGGACGTTTGTCCACCAAAAATTATATGTCTTTGATATTTTTTTTCTCCATTGGGCCAAATAAAATCTTAAAGAAGAAATTAAAAACGCAGACTAACGCATATTATTGAGATTGCAAAAATCTCTTCTAATGGAACACAAAACTTTACGACACTTAAAAAAATGTTTCAATCCAGAAATCAAAATTCGCTGTTTATTATACTGCAACTTGAAATCAGCAACATTTAAACTCTTAAATACTTAAACATTTAAATTTAATTTCAAAACAATTACAGGTTATACCTTTCAATGCGAAACTCAGATTGATGTAAAGCTACATGCTACATCACGTCACAAGGCGAATACCCGAATTGCAAACCCTCAGATTACTGACATCTGGATGGGAATAGTTAATATTAATTCCTACTATTTGTTAATAATAGAATTTTTTTGATGAAATACAAACCGCACAACTTCAAAATCGCATTCAAATAATCCGCATTAAAAGAGACCTTACTGTATTGTATTTTATGATTTATTGTTTAAAAAACAATTACCAGAGAACGGCAGTTCTCGCCAGTAGCGCACACCTACACCCCCTACACGCGACACTATATATACACGAAATTTTCGATTTTCTCTTATCCCATCTTAAACTCCCATCTTAAAGTTCAGGATAAGACTCACCCATTCATATGTCAACCAGCCATTTTGGTCCAAGGGTGTGGATTTTACGGTTCTTCCTATTTAGGGTCTGTTTTTCGTTCTCGTCCCCAAAACTCCCAAAAACTTCGAAAATTTAACTCGGACCTTTGCGGCTTCTAATAGAAGCGATCATTACCTTTCCAACGCATGTCTAATTTTGAAAATCGGTTATACCGTTCAAAAGTTACCGAGCTCAGAAATATGAGTCAATTTTTATTTAAAAAAGGGAAAATGTTTGTGGATATGTGGTATGTATGTATGTATGTGTGGTATGTATGTATGTATGTGTCTGGAAAAGGTAAACCGATCTGAATTTTTTTTCTGTGTTTGAAGAGAGGGTGAGGGCCGATTCAGAACCGGTGTAGTTTTCGAGTTTTGACTACCCATAAGCCAGCTATAAGACTTGGTAGGTACAAAACGGGATATTTTTTGGCGGTATATATCTTCGGTTCAAGAAGAGACAGGAGAACAGTAAATACACCAAATCAATAGCGTTGAGTTAAGCTTTCAAATGGTGTCTAAGCTGTCAGGATCAGACATACACACGGCTCAGTATAGCCGAAAAACTGAAAAACTAAACTTGGAAAATTTTTGGTTTTTCGACAATTACTCAAAATTTCAACCTACGAATTACGCCAATATCTGAGCGTTTGTAGAAGTACTCTACTAGACGAATCTAACGGTGTATACCTCATATCCGGGAAAATTGTAATTTTTAAGTTATAGGCTTCATAATTATGATCAAATCTATTTCTTATGGAAAAATCGGTTTTTCAAGCTCAATAATTCCTGTAATAGTTTCAGTTATCATACTTGACCTTAGATGCGTAAGATACTACTTGTCAATATGTTTCAATCTCATGTTTAGTGAACAAAATCGGTTAAGCCGTTTAGAAGTTATTAAGCTACAAAAGTATAATCCAATTAACGATTATTCCTTAAATGGTTTATGTAGTTGTAGTGGTTACAACGCTAATTTGATCTTGCAACGGGCAATCCGATTCATTTACCGGCCATCCCAATATTTTTTTCAATCTATTTCGAATAGAAAAAAAATCTAGTGTACATTCGATGGACACTAGATCATTTGGGAGATAATGCGACAAAGGCGACCATTTATAAAGCTTAACGTGTAATCGAGAAACATTGGGTTCAACTTTATACATTTAATTTATGAATAACTTTGAAAAATTCCTGATACAAGAATAAAAATCCGCTAAACGCCGTAAAAATGAGTGGCGCATACAATATTCCAGCTACAAAAGATCTGATATGAATATTACGTGGCCCAAAAATGTATTTTCATTTTGATGCAAAACAAAATTCTAGTTTTATTTTAAAAGATTTTTTCATAATATTTGCTAAATTTTAAGTAATTTGTTGAAAGTTTGAATTTTGAAACTCTTTTGTGGCGCGTTTACTTAAAATTTAGCAAATATTATGAAAAAATCTTTTAAAATAAAGCTAGAATTTTGTTTTGCATCAAAATGAAAATACATTTTCGCGCCACGTAATATTCATATCAGATCTTTTGTAGCTGGAATATTGTATGCACCACTCATTTTTACGGCGTTTAGCGGTTTTTTATTCTTGTAAAGTTATACAATGTACTCAGTTGAGGAAAGTAGCAATAAAGCCAGATTTATGTTAGAACGGGCCATGTATAAAACGACTCTCTTGCCGGGTACGTTTGTAACGATATCCTTCCGCTCGCTCGGCATTCAACAGCTCGTCAGAAGACAGGTCCATGTCACCAGCCCCCCCCTTTTTCAGTTTGAGGGTCGAAAAAAGCTCATTCGTTTGTATTGCGTTAGTACTGGATTGTATCACCCTTCATTCGTTTGTACTGCCCCCACCCTTTTAAATCTGCCTGGAGAGGCTGGTGACATGCTATCCCCCCTTTTTCTATCTGGGGGTCCGGGATGGGCATGTTCGTTTGTACTGTGTTGTATCGGATTGTACCGCCCTTATTTTGTTTGTACCGCCCTTATTTTGTTTGTACCGCCCACACCCGTCTAGATTGGTCTGGGAGGCCAGTGACATGCTACCCCTCTACTCTGCACTTTTTGCCATCTGACGTCGAAAATAGGCTATTTCGTTTGTATTGCGTTAATACTGGATTGTATCACCCTTCATTCGTTTGTACTGCCCCCACCCTTTTAAATCTGTCTGGAGGGGCTGGTGACATGCTATCCCCCCCTTTTTCGATCTGGGGCCCGGGATGGGTATGTTCGTTTGTACAGCGTTAGTGTCGGATTGTATCGCCCTTATTTTGTTTGTACCGCCCCCACCCGTCTAGATTGGTCTGAAGGGGGGCAGTGACATGCTACCCCTCTACTCTGCACTTTTTGCCATCTGACGTCGAAAATAAGCTCTTTCGTTTGTACTGCGTTAGTATTGGATTGTATCACCCTTCATTCGTTTGTACTGCCCCCACCCTTTTAAATCTACCTGGAGGGGCTGGTGACATGCTATCCCCCTTTTTAGATCTGGGGGTCCGGGGTGGGTATGTTCGTTTGTACTGCGTTAGTATCCGATTCTACCGCCCTTATTTTGTTTGTACTACCCGTACCCTTCTACATTTAAAACAGGGGAGGATTAGTGCTAGGAGTAAGGACACAAAATCAGCCAAACCTTGCACATAGTAACACCGCGGATGTAAACTTTGGTAAATTCGTCAGACACCATTTTCGATCAGAAATCAGAGGAGTGACATTTCTCTTCCTACTAGGGAGAAATTTATCCATCCCCTTAATAAATTTTACAGTTTCACACGCTATCGATATGAAACTCAAAGATCTCATGCGGCGCATCCCGAAATAAACTCTTCGTTGTATAATTTCAACCTCTCTGTCTTCCCATAGGGGGTAAAAACCACTTTGTAACAGGCGCGGATCCAAGGAGGGGGTATGGAGTCAATTGCCCTCCCCCTTGAGACGTCGCCTGGTCATACTGACACTTTTTTTAAGAAAGAAATAATTACGATTGAAAATAACTAAAAAACTGAAACATAAATACGGGAGAATTCCTTGGAATCGAAAATTATTAAAAGTATTTGGAACATTAAATGAAAAATTCCCACAATAAATATCTTTCTTACCATCTAATGCTAGACACCAGATAACAATAATTGCCGCTGCTATGTTTTCAAGAAAGTTTTGTATTGTTCATTGTTGACTACAATAAATAGTGCAGTCACTGAAGGTTTTCACCTCTGATTTCGTTGAACTTCCATCGATTTTCATGAAAATTGGTGGGTAGTTAGAGGATACCTGAAGAAACAAAGGTGATATGATGTCTACTTGCGTTTTTACCCTGGTGGTATAGATGCCACCCCTTCACGGAGGTGAAAATTATTTTATTAAAAATAATACCATAAATCGATAGAGGAACAAATTCTAAATAATATTTGGTATTTAAAGTTATTAATATAAATCAATATTTTTTGAGTTATTAGAGATCAAAGATTTTACTTTTTCGTAAAAAGAATGCATGTTTTAGAGTTGTTTTTCACGTATACCTCAAAAACTGTAAGCCTTTACAAAAAAGTAATTATTACCAAAATTGAAGACAATAAAAAATTTAATACACTCCTCACTTAAAGAACTAAACTAATGTTAATTTAAAGTGAGTTACGGTTAATCAAATGTATGTACTCAAATATAAGGATTCAAGCTGAAATAACGGGAAAACGGTGAATTTTATAAAATATACCTACTAAACACTTGTCAGAGTACTTCAGAATACCTATCAAAGGAGCTCCAAAAGAAGTTAATTGCATCAAAATTATGCAAGTTATGATGAAAATAAGAGAGCACTTTTGTATTTTTTAGGAAAAAATGAAAAATAAAACACACGCCATTTCCACAAAAATTAAAATTTATAATAATCCTTACAAAAATTTCATTATATTAGCATAAGTAGTGATTTCAACAATTTTGACTGGTTTAGAGCGCATATTTTTGAAATAAAATATTTAAAAAAAAACAGAATTTTTAAAAATATCGTAATTTTTATTTTCTTTTGATAATAACTCCAAAAGTACTCAATATACGTAAAAAATGATATATAACCGGATTTTAGTTTTTTTTTGTATCAAATATTTTACCTTTTTTACTATTTCTGTAGGGTAAAAAATAACCGAGATAGAAACGTTTAAAGCAATATAAATTTTGCTGCGAGAACCATGTAACCGGGGCCATTTAACCTTTTATTTTTAAAAAGGTAAGCGGTTTAAAGGATTCAATTCAACGCTGTTTAATAGCCCTTAGAACTAACTTTTAAATGTTTTTTAGGCAAACCTGATATCGTAAAAATTAGCGGATCTATCAAAAAAAGACAATAACATTTTTTGGAAATGATTTTTTTAAAGATAAATTTTGAAACATTTTTGGAGTATACATTTTAATGCTATCGACTTGTTCGGGGGCTCATTTGATAGATATTTCTAAGTAGTTTTAACAAATGTTGAATAAGTTTATGTTATAAATGTACCATTTTCCCGTTATTTAAAATTGAATACTTAGATTTGACTACCCGTCAAAAAAATTTACATTCAATTACCTATAACCGTTGCTATAACTCCCTTTTAGTTAAAAATATAAGATGTTTTTAGTAAGTAGTTTATTTCATTTTTTACTAGCTTAAATTTTAGTAAGATTGTCTTTTTTGTAAAAACTTATAGTTTTTGAATTATTTATGAAAATCGGTTAAAAACATGAATTTTTTAACGAAAAAATTAAAATTTTGATCTTTAATAACTCAAAAAGTTTTGATTTAATTGAATAACTCTATATAACAAATTTTGGGGTTATTTTTAATAAAATAATTTTCACCCCCGAGAAGGGCTGGCAGACAGATTTAAAAGGGTGGGGGCAGTACAATCCGATACTAGTGCAGTACAAACGAACATACCCATCCCGGACCCCGAGATAGCAAAAGGGGGATAGCACGTCACCAGCCCCTCCAGGCGGCTCCAGGCAGATTTAAAAGGGGGGGCAGTATAAACGAATGAGGGGTGATACAATCCAGTACCGAGTACTAACGCAGTACAAACGAAATAGCCTATTTTCGACGTCAGATGGCAAAAAGTGCAGAGTAGAGGGGTAGCATGTCACTGCCCCCCCCCAGGTCAATCTAGAGAGGTGGGGGCGGTACAAACAAATTAAGGGCGATACAATCCGATACTAACGCTGTACAAACGAACATACCCATCCCGGACCAACAGATCGAAAAAGGGGGGGATAGCATGTCACCAGCCCCTCCAGACAGATTTAAAAGGGTGGGGGCAGTACAAACAAAATAAGGGTGGTACAGTCCGATACTAACGCAGTACAAACGAACATACCCATCCTGGGCCTCCAGATCGAAAAAGAGGGGGATAGCATGTCACCAGCCCCTCCAGGCAGATTTAAAAGGGTGGGGCAGTACAAACGAATGAAGGGTGAGACAATCCAGTACTAACGCAATACAAACGAATAAGCTTTTTTTCGACCCTCAAATCGAAAAAGGGGGGGCTGGTGACATGGACCTTCAGAAGACAACCATAAGCGCTTCGATACCAGCGCAACCGCACTACGTGCCCCCTCTCCGACGGAACCAAGCAGTGATGGCTACCGAGAGTGTACTTAAGAAGAGAAAGGAGAATCATGAAATCAGTTCCACTTGGTGTACTGAACTGGCAAGGATCTCAAACGGCAGTTATGTAATGGAGTGAGTTGGAACTCTGCCGTGGCAAAGGCGCTTTGGACTGAAAAGATTCTTTGCCGGAACTGTAACCGCGGTATCTGTCATCTCCGACGGGATTTTTGAAAAAAAACGTTGTTGACTTTTTTTTAATGGAACACCCAGTATATTTTTTTGTAAATTGAAAGAACGGTAATTCATCTATCCAGCGATATAAAGTTTTTTAAAATGTGTTGTCAAATGACTGAGTAATTCATTGTAAAATAAGAGATGCAACGTGAAAATCACATAACAGAATATCAATAATTTATTTTTAATAAAAAAACAATACAAACGAAAAGTTGCGAGCCTCAGGTCATTAAATGTTCTATATGTGCCGTCCTTCTTGGTGAATACAGTTGTGCCAACGTAGGTATATAATGGACTTGCTCAGCATATCTTCGGTAATGCTGTTAAATGCATGCCGAATATTATTCCTCAATTCTTCCAAATTTTGTGGTATAGGATTGTAAGCTAGAGATTTTAAATATGGCCATACAAAAAAATCGGGAACTGTTAAACCAGGTGAAATAGGAACTCATTCTATTAAACCACTTCTACCAATCCAGTTTGCCAAATTGATTAGAAACGGAGTCTCTAACAACTAAGGAAAATTACGGGGTGCCCCATCTAGCTGGAAATAAGTTTCATTTCTATTGCCATTTACTTGTATTGTACGTCCTCATCTAACTGCGTGGATAGAAAAATAATTCTAACATGTCTGTGTTAGTAGGTATTTCCATTGACTGTTTTTTTGGCGAAGAAAAATGGTCCATAGATTTTATTTTTGCTAACGGCGCACCATACATTTATCTCCGGTGAATCTCTTTCATATTCTTAAAACTCGTGTAGATTTTCTACTGACCAAATTCTGCAATTATGTCTATTAACATCTCCATTAATGTGAAACGTGGCTTCATCAGACATGATTAAATTGGAGTTTGGTAAATGTCTTATAAGGTCTGTTAATGTCTCACACAAAAACACGTTTTTCGAAGTCCCTCTCGTTCAATTTATGATGAATTCGAATTTTATAAAAGGTGTTAGTTTGAGTGCTTGCAAAATTTTATGGATATTTGACTTACTCATGTTGAAATATGAAGCCATTTTTCTAATTGACGAGTTTGGATATCTCCTAATAAAATCATATACAACTATGGTATCATTCAACACATTATTATTAACTGTTTCTCTTTTCTTCCGAGAAAATGATCCGTAGTTTTTAAAACTATGGAATAAACTTCTAATTGTTTTTGAACTGGGTAGTTGTTTATTAAAATTTATATGGGAACGTCATTTAGTTAAAATCAACGATTTTGTTTCAGCAAAATAAATTATAATTTTCGCTTTATCTGTATCTGAAAACACCATTTTCACTTGAAAACACACACAACAGCAATGACAGAAAATCAGCAAAGTTAATAAATTTGACATTTTCATAACACATGTAACAGCTACTATGAATAAAATAACTAAGCATTGATATTCTGTTGTGTAATTTCCACATTGCATCTCTCATTTTAAAAATTAATTACTCAGTCATTTGACAACCGATTTTAAAAAAACTTTATATCGCTGGATAGGTGAATGACCGATCTTTCAATTCACAAAAAAAATACTGCGTGTTTCATTAAAAAAAAGTCAACAAACTTTTTTTTTAAAATCCGCCATTTTTTTTCGAAATTGAAAGCGATAATGTAAAAAATTCATTTCATTTAAACAAAATTTCTACTAAAATAAAACACTCAGTGAAAACCGCATATTTCTATCTCGAGCCGTTTAGAAGTTATAGGCAGTTAAAATGGGGGAAAATATGAGTGGACACTCGTTAGCATATTTACAGATGCTAGCGTGTGTAGACACCAGGGTGTTGAAATCAGTTAGGCCAGTATTATACTAGGAAACTGGTGACGCCACCAAGTTGCTCCACCAGTGACTCATTACGTCACGGGGCATTTAAGTAAAAGAGCCCTATTAGACTACGGTAACTGGTTGCGCCACCAGTTGCCCATAATATTTTGTGTGCTTTAATTTGGTGGAGCCACTAGTTGCGCCACCAGTTGCGCCACTAGTTGCGTCACCAGTCTCATAATAATGGAGGCCAGTATTATACTAGGAAACTGGTGACGCCACCAAGTTGCTCCACCAGTGACTCATTACGTCACGGGGCATTTAAGTAAATGAGCCCTATTAGACTACGGTAACTGGTTGCGCCACCAAGTTGCTCCACCAGTGACTCATTACGTCACGGGGCATTTAAGTAAATGAGCCCTATTTAGACTACGGTAACTGGTTGCGCCACCAGTTGCCCATATCGGCCACCAGTTGCCCATAATATTTTGTGCGCTTTAATTTGGTGGAGCCACTAGTTGCGCCACCAGTTGCGCCACCAGTTGCGCCACTAGTTGCGTCACCAGTTACCTAGTCTAATAATGGCCTTAGGGTTTGGAAAAACAGTACATTTACAGATGCTAGCATGTGTTGACACCAGGGTGTTGAAATCAGTTAGGGCAAAACCAAACGGGCCACGTTGCAGCGCTACGCTGTGGATCCACAAAAGTAGTTTTCGATTATTTACCGTGGGTTCTTATGTAGAGTGGACGTTACACCCCAGACGAGCGTCTGTGGCCGGTCATTAATAGATTTGGACACCAGAGAGGGACAGTAGAACCACTCTCCGAAAAATTGGAAGTAAAATCAGTCGCTTTTGCCCCACTCTCGCATTGCTAGTCGCATAGAAACGTACGGGTTTTAACAGAGAAAACCTGGATCCACCACTGGTGAATTACCAATTGCGTACTGCCGGTATTACTTTTTGAGATCAAAGTGCCGACATGGAAGAGGTTTTACTGTCCCTCTTTGTACTGTGCCAGAGTGTTGAAACCAGCTAGCTTTTTTTAGTGGCTATACATAGTATACATGCATAGATGCTAACGGCTATTGACATTGATTTTATACAGTATGGTGCAAATGTCTGGAATAAATTCATTATTTCGGAAGCCAGCGACTTTAAGGAAAAATCCTGAAACAGGTCGATTTTCAATTTTAAGTTATGATTTTTGACATATACATATATCATACTAGTGACGTCATCCATCTGGGAGTGATGACGTAATCGATAATTTTTTAAAATAAGAATATAGGTCGCGTGCTAGCCCAGTTCTCTATTCAGTAAAATAAATATTAACAAACATAAAAAAAATAAAACGGGATAATACCCGAAGGTTGGCTGTATACCATCTAGTTAAATAAAATTAACATGAAGTAAAACTCCCTAGTGTAGTTGGTATAATTAATAAAAATTCTAAAAATTTTTAAAAGTCCAAACGGATTACGTTCATAAGGTTTTCGGACTTACATTGACAGACTAAACGTAGTTCAATGTAGACCTATTCATAAAAAATCTTTTAATTAATGGAGTAGAGCATCATGTTCCTAGTAGTAATCCGTTGGCATCCAATGTAAGCCAAATTATTTTACAAATTTCACCATGTAGTTAGAACATACATCTTGACCAGTGTTTGGCATTGTGGCTATTTAGCAAGGACAGAGAGTTCACTGATGATGGACTGATAAGTCCGAAAACGTTATGAACGTAATCCGTTTGGATTTTTAAAAATTTTTAGAATTTTTATTAAATATACCAACTACACTAGGGAGTTTTACTTCATGTTAATTTTAATTAACAAATATGTATACAGGGTGTCCAAGAAATTTTTTTTGAATTAAATTAATTCACACAAAAAGAAGAATGTACGTAATTTATTTAATTCTAAATACACTCTATTGGTGTCAGGAAACAGAAAAAAAAAGTTTTTTGATAAATAAACATTGCGTTTCGCTTGAACATTGAATTTAAGCAACAAGCAATGTTTATTTATGAAATAAATTTTTTTTTATGTTTTCTGACAGCAATAGAATGTATTGTGAGTTAAATAAATTACATCTATTCTTCTTTTTGTGTCATTTAATTTAATTCAAAATAATTTTTCTAGGACACCCTGCATAAATAATTATGTCAATGTTTATATTACTGAATAGAGAATTGAATAACCTTTCAAATGAGCTGGCACGCGAGCCCTATTCTCATTTAAAAAATCGTCGATTGCGTCATCACTCCCAGAAGGATGACGTCACTAGTATGATATATATGTCAAAAAATCATAATTTAAAATTAAAAATCGACATGTAATTTATTTAACTCACAATACATTTTATTGCTGTCAGAAAACATAAAAAAATGTTTATTTCATAAATTAACATTGCTTTTCGCTTAAATTCAATGTTCAAACTGCCAAGAGGTAGATGGTTGGCAGCTTGAACATTGAAATTAAGCGAAAAGCAATGTTTATTTATCAAAAACCTTTTTTTCTGTTTCCTGACAGCAATATAGTGTATTTAGAATTAAATAAATTACGTAGGTACATTCTTCTTTTTGTGTTAATTTAATTCAAAAAAAATTTTCTTGGACACCCTGTATACATATTTATGTTAATATTTATTTTACTGAAGGGCTAGCACGCGACATATATTCTTATTTTAAAAAATCATCGATTACGTCATCACTCCCAGATGGACGACGTCACTAGTATGATATATGTATATGTCCAAAAATCATAATGAAAAATGGCTTTCGAAATAATGAATTTATTCCAGACATTTACACCATACTGTATAAAATCAATGTCAATAGCCGTTAGCATATTATATGCATAATGTATAGTCACTAAAAAAGCTAACTGGTTTCAACACTCTGGTGTCCACACGCTTCTTCTTCTTCTTCTTCAGCCTTCAGTAATCCAACTTTGGACATAGGCCTCCCCCAATTCAATCCAGTGTTGTCTATTTTGCGCCACCTGTTTCCAGTTGTGTCCTCCAAACTTATTTATGTCATCGGCCCATCTCATTTGTGGCCTTTCTCTACTTCTTCCTAACCACGGTCTCCATTGTTGTATTTCGTGATTCCATCTTTTATCATTCAGTCGGGCATTGTGTCCTGTGAAGCTCCATTTTAATTTGGCAGCATGTTCTCCTGCGTCTTTTACTTTGGTTTTGCTTCTAATCCATGTATGTTTTTTTTGTCTATGAGCCTCACCTCGAGCATTGATCTTTCCATCGCTCTCTGTGCCTTTACTATTTTATCCATATTGGCCTTGGTGAGTGTCCACGTCTGTGAACTGTGACGAATTTCTAACTGAGGCCGGCCCTGCCTCTAGTAGTCAACAAACAACAGCGACACGTCATCGACGAGTAATGTCTCCGCTAATCCAGAAGTTTCCCCGATGATAGGCGTGGACCCGCCTCAGGCCTTCCAAATGTTCTCGAAGCAGAGCCGTATCTATATAAGCGGATGATTTTTAAGCAGCAGGGAGTCAGTTAATATATTCGACGCGATATATTGTTTTATTGTTTGATCGGGTTGCTGAAATGTATGTATTTTTAAAGTAGATAAGTCGTATTTGTAAATAAATTAAATGTTAGAAAGTGTAAAATAAATTAGATATTGTTGTTAAATAAGTGTTAATTGTAAGTGTTATAAATAAACAATTTCAAGTAAGTCTTTTATTTATTTAATAATAATTAAAAGTCAATTCGCGTAATATTTCCTAAAAAAACGTAACAAAATGGTGTCAGAAGTGGGATACTTGAAATAAATATCAACGTAAATTTTCGGTTTAAATACAGTGTGAATCTTTTAAAAATAAATAAAATATAAATCGTAATAAACAAAGTGTGTGATCATGCCTTCCTTGTGTAAGCTAACAACTGCAGATCTGAGGCTTGAATTGGAAGAAAGGGACCTGGACTCTACTGGCAAAAAGGCCGATTTAGTCAAACGTCTGAAGGACGCCCTAAAAGAAGATGGTCATGATCCAGAAGCCTATTTATTCGAGGACAAGCATGCTGATTGGTTTCATTAATTTCGAAAGTTTCCTGCTGTGTGACCAAACTCTATGGACTAGTATCGTTGCTACAAAACCAAGTCTCTGCTTCTGAAGTAAAGATCAAGGAGATGGAAAAGAAGATAGAAGAGGATAGGCCCAAATACAAATCGGAGCCACGGCCGATAACTGAAGGCAGTGTAAGTTCTGCTCGAGTCAAAATTCCAACTTTCGACGGAAAGTCTTCCTGGAACAGTTATGTGAAACAGTTCGAAGCAGGTGCAAGAGCGAACGGATGGTCTGAAAAAGACAAAGCTGTAAACCTGGTTATTGCTCTTCGAGGAGAGGCTTTAGATGTACTTGAGACCGTAGCAGTAGAGGAAACTAATGATTATGAACAACTTATGAAGAGACTAAACATGCGCTATGGGCAGGAACATTTGGAGTATGTCTATCAGGCGCGGCTTAAAAATCGACGACAAAAGAAAGATGAAGCTCTTCAAGAATATGAGCTAGATATTGCCAGGCTAGTGCGATTTGCTTATCCAACAGCTCCCGAAGACATGATGGAAATGTTGGCTGTTCAAACATTTACCGATGGTCTTCGTGATTTTGAAATGCAGAGAACACTGCGATTAGCTCGTCACAAGACGCGGGTCGATGTATTGTCCGCGGCCCTCGAGTTCGAATCAGCTACGCAGGCCTCTGGTGAGTACAGTGCAGTTCGAACTGTGAAAGAAGAGGATGAAGACAAACTTGACCAGCTGGTAAATATGGTGAAAGGCTTTACATCGAAGAAAACGAAGACCATGAATTGCTTCAGTTGTGGCGAAAAGGGCCACGCACGTAGTTTAAGTAAGAACGCAAATCAAGAAACTCACCAGCAGGAAATAAGAGAACGGACAGACCCTAGGGGGGTAGCCTCGACTCAGAACTTCTCTAAAGACCATCTAATACTAATAGCTTCTTTGAAATGCCGTGAAGATAGTGTATATGTAGATGGAGAAATAAATGGTAAAAAGTATACATTGTTGGTTGATACCGGAGCGACCAGGACCATTATACGACCGTCAGTTTTAAACAGCCCTAAGAAACTCTTACCAACGAGGTTGCGACTGCGGACTGCCACAGGTGAAAATGCCAACATCCACGGAGAAATCCAGATACAATTGGGGATCGGAGCAGAAAAGTTCGTCCACACTGTCATAGTTGCAGACATCGAAGAAGATGTTATATTAGGAATGGACGTAATGAATTTGCATGGATTTCAATTGGATTTTAAGAATAGGGTAATTAAAGTTGGCAACGAGGAGGTATTTCTTCATCCACATGATGACAGAACTGTGCTAGCAGCCATTAAAGAAGATACAGTTGTGCCTGCGAGGAGTGAAACGATCATCGTAGCGCGGCTACAGGGAACTGTAGAAGAAGGAACACCTATTATGATGGAGCCATGGAACCACGACGAGGAGGTTGGCCGAGGGATCATAATTGGAAAGGAATTGGTTACTTCTGCTAAAGAAATTCCCGTGAGATTGATTAATGTCAATGACTACCCGGTGACCATCAAGAAGGAGACAAAAGTAGGAACTTGTGTACCCGTGACGTCCATAATCCGTCAGACGACAACATCAGATAATTCCAACGACAAGTTCGACCAAATGGTTGCAGTTGCAGGCCAATCTCTAAATCAAATGGAAAAAAGGAAATTAAGGGAATTTCTTAGGCAATATCGTGACATATTCGTACCGAAAGGAGGAAAGACAGGAAGAACGACAGTTGTCAAACATAAAATTGACACTGGTACCGCTAGGCCAATTCGTCAATCAGCTCGACGATTACCACAGGCGAAGAGAGAGGAAGCTGAAAGGATTGTTCAAGAAATGAAGAAAGACGGGGTGATAGAAACTTCTACGAGCCCATGGGTCTCTCCGGTGGTCCTGGTCAAGAAGAAAGATGGAACTACGAGGTTCTGTGTGGACTACCGTTTGTTGAACAATGTTACCAAGAAAGATAGTTATCCTCTGCCTCGGATCGACGACACGTTGGACACATTGGCTGGAAGTAAATTGTTTTCTACGTTGGACTTGAAGTCTGGATATTGGCAGGTAGAAATGGATCCAGTGGACAAAGAGAAGACGGCCTTTACGACAGGATCTGGATTATGGGAATTCAACGTTATGCCGTTTGGACTCTGTAACGCTCCTGCGACATTTGAGAGGCTGATGGAAAATGTGTTGAGAGGGTTATCTTGGAAGACGTGCCTGGTGTATTTAGACGACATAATCGTTTTGGGGGAGACGTTTGAAGACCACCTGAAGAATTTAGAAGACGTTTTTAATCGACTTAAAGCTGCCCAGTTAATGTTAAACCCCAAGAAATGCCAGCTATTTCAAAGTAAAGTCAATTATCTAGGCCATATAGTCAGCAAAGAAGGAGTGGCCGTGGACAAAGGAAAAGTCGATTCCATTAAGGAATGGCCGGAACCAACTGATAAACATCAAGTGAGAAGTTTTCTGGGACTATGTACTTACTACCGGAGATTCATTAAGAAGTTTGCAGATATCGCTAAGCCATTAACGCGACTTACAGAGGAAGCAAGGGATTATTGCTGGGATGGAGACTGCCAAACGGCCTTTGAAACTTTGAAGAGGCATTTAATTACAGCGCCAATATTGGGGTATCCACTGCCAGAAGGAGAGTTCATCTTAGATACGGATGCAAGTAATGTGGGAATTGGAGGAGTGCTGTCGCAGATCCAAGGAGGACAGGAACGAGTCCTTGGATATTTTAGTAAAGTGCTTTCAAAACCTGAACGAAATTATTGCGTCACGAGAAGAGAACTTCTAGCAGTAGTAAAATCAGTGGAACACTTCTATCAATACCTCTACGGAAGGAAGTTTCTAATCCGAACCGACCATGCCGCCCTTAAATGGTTAATGCAGTTTAAGAATCCAGAGGGTCAGATAGCCAGATGGATTGAACGACTTCAAGAATATGATTTTAAGATCGAGCATCGAGCCGGAGTTAGCCACAGGAACGCTGATTCTCTATCTAGAAGACCGTGTCCAGCAGAATGTTCCCATTGCAACAAAACAGAGTCAAAGGAAGCAGCAGTACTAAGAACAACAGTGGTCAACGACGAGTGGACGCCTACCAAGATCAAGGAAGAACAAGAAAAAGATCCAGTTTTACAGAAGATTCGAAAATGGAAAGAAGAAAATCGTCGACCATCTTGGCAAGAAATATCAAGCCTAGGCTCAGTAGTTAAGACGTATTGGGCCCAGTGGGACTCATTTATCTTGGAAGACAGTTTGCTTAAACGAGTAATAGAAAATGATGATGGTTCAGTGAGGAGAACACAGTTGGTGATTCCAAAGAGCAGAGTAGCCGAAGTACTTCGTCAGTTACACGACAGTCCATCAGGAGGGCATTTTGGTGTAAAGAAGACCCTTCAGAGAATTCGGGAACGATTTTATTGGATGAATAGTTCCGACGATGTGAAGGACTGGTGTAAGAAATGTACTACCTGTGCTACAAGTAACGGACCCTACCGGAAAAGAAAGGCTCCTATGAGACAATACAATGTTGGAAGTCCGTTTGAAAGAATAGCTTTGGATATTGCCGGGCCATTTCCAGAAAGTGACAATGGATGCAAATACATGTTGGTGGTAATGGATTACTTCACGAAGTGGGTGGAGATCTACGCAATTCCAGACCAGAAGGCCGCCACTATTGCAGATGTGTTAATCAAAGACTGCATCAGCCGATTTGGAGTACCTCTGGAGATCCATAGTGACCAAGGAAGGAACTTTGAGAGCGATCTATTTCAAGGAATCTGTGATAAACTAGGCATGAAGAAGACGAGAACCACGGCCTATCACCCGCAATCGGATGGAATGGTGGAGCGTATGAATAGGACAGTCGGCAAGTATTTGACAAAGATGGTGTCCAATCATTAACGAGACTGGGACCAGTACCTTCCGTTCTTCGCAATGGCCTATAGATCTGCTGTTAATGAATCAACTGGGCAAACACCAACAAAAGTTCTATTTGGACATGAGATGCGTCTACCCTGTGATCTAGAGTTTGGATGTCGACCTGGAGAAGATGTTGCTGGTGAGGATTACGTGAATGAATTACGAAGAAGAATGGACGATATACATGAGTTGGTCCGTTCTAATCTTCAGATCGCTAGCGACCGAATGAAGAAACGATACGATACCCAAGCCGAGAGGGGATGTTTCAAGGAGAACGACAAAGTCTGGCTTTATAATCCAAAGAAGCGAACAGGTTGTTCTCCCAAGTTGCAGCAGTTCTGGGAAGGTCCGTACCTCATTGTCAAGAAAATCAATGACCTTATCTACCGAATAAGCAAGATTCCTAGGGGAAAGCCGATGATAGTCCACCATAACCGGTTGGCGCCGTACGAGGGAGACCACGACGTAGATGAAGAAGTGGAAGTCAACCAAATTCGAGGAATACCTGACCTTACCTTTGAAGAGTTCATTGTTGCCTACGGAGGTACCGGTAAAGCAAGACATGGTGTTACCACTGAAGAAAAGCGAGATCTTCTCGCACTTCCCGATGACTATTCGCTGGCCCATACCATCCCGGCCAGTATCAAAGACGCACGAGGGTTGGCATCCGCCTTCCGAAGGAAGTTTGGTCGAGTTTCAGAACTTCAATGCCAACTGCCAGCTCCTGGCAAAGCATTGAAACTCCAAGATGCATCACGTTACCTATTCTATCTGGTAACAAAAGACACTGTCCGTGACCAACCTACCTACCAAGATGTATGGGATGCATTAATTCAATTGAGAGAGCACGTGTTGGAGTCCGACGTGCAAAAGTTAGCCATACCAAAGTTAGAATGCAGCCAATTAGACTGGAGAGTTATCCGAAATATGGTAGAAGAAATTTTCCAAGACACCGAGGTCCAGGTGTTAGTCTGTTGCAATCCGCATAGTTACTGGTGCGGAAAGAAGACCGTCCCCTGTCACTTTTATACAACTGGGAGTTGTAAAAGAGGGTCCAGTTGCCGATACCAGCATCCAGTTCCAGTCCTGACAAGGTTCCAGGAGGAACCATCTTTTAAGGAGGGGGCAATGTGACGAATTTCTAACTGAGGCCGGCCCTGCCCCTAGTAGTCAACAAACAACAGCGACACGTCATCGACGAGTAATGTCTCCGCTAATCCAGAAGTTTCCCCGATGATAGGCGTGGACCCGCCTCAGGCCTTCCAAATGTTCTCGAAGCAGAGCCGTATCTATATAAGCGGATGATTTTTAAGCAGCAGGGAGTCAGTTAATATATTCGACGCGATATATTGTTTTATTGTTTGATCGGGTTGCTGAAATGTATGTATTTTTAAAGTAGATAAGTCGTATTTGTAAATAAATTAAATGTTAGAAAGTGTAAAATAAATTAGATATTGTTGTTAAATAAGTGTTAATTGCAAGTGTTATAAATAAACAATTTCAAGTAAGTCTTTTATTTATTTAATAATAATTAAAAGTCAATTCGCGTAATATTTCCTAAAAAAACGTAACAGAACCATACGTAAGTATAGGGAGGATACACTGATCGTAAACTCTGGTTCTCATATATTGTTCTATTTTAGTGTTTTTCAAGATCCAACTCAGTTTTCCAAATCCTGCCCACGCTAACCTTATTCTTCTAGTAATTTCGGCAGTTTGATTTTCTTTGTTAACTTTCATTATCTGTCCCAGGTAGATGTATTCGCTTACTGTTTCTAAATCTATGTCGTTCAACGTTATTTTTGTAATGTTCGGTGTATTCGTCATTATTTTTGTTTTTTTCCAAGTTCATCTTAAGACCTACTTTTTCCGAAGCTTGAAATAGTTGCGTCATCATGGTCTGTAATTTTTCGAAACTTGTAGCGAATATTACAATGTCGTCAGCATATCTCAAATGACTCAGTTTTCTTCCATTAACATTTATTCCTTTATCTACCCAGTTAATGTCTTTGAACACGTCTTTAAGTCCCAGTGTGAACAGCTTTGGTGAAATAACGTCTCCCTGGCGAACTTCTCTGTTGATTGGTATAGCTTTGGTTTTCTCATCTATTTGTATTTTCATTGTAGCTTTCTTATAAATATTATGTATGAGCATTCTGTATCGAGAATCTATCCTGCAGTTGTTCATAGCTCTTTCTATTGCCCAAAGTTCTATGGAGTCGAATGCCTTTTCATAATCAACGAAGCCAATGTATAAGTTTAAGTGATATTCATTGGCTACACACGCTAGCATCTGTAAATATGCCACCCGGTATAACAAGCTATATGTTTAAAAGCTATATGTTTATTTACCTATGCAACTAATTATGTTATATACGATGTACGTAGCATTCTCCAAATAGTCGAATAATGCCTTCCCTGGAAATTATCGACACGCGATTGGAACTTAATTTTGCCGCTTCCGAATTACCCGTCGATCGTCATAACATCATGAAATCGGTTCGGGATCGAAAACGTTTCAGGAAATTGGAGGTTACGCTTATTTTCGGAATACGGTATTGAGATTGATTGTCTCAGCAAATTGATTCGTGTGTTACCTACTTTTACTGCATTATGGCAAATTAGTTGGAGTGCAAAGTTGCTTTTATTGTGATATACCTATATGTTACAGTTGTGTGCGGCCGTGGAGTAACGTCGAGTAGCGGCCTCATACGCCAGTGCACGTGGGTTCGAGCCCTGCCAAAGACAATAATCCAATAATGACACGAGCCGTCTCACCGTGCCTCGGAGAGCACGTTAAGCCGTCGGTCCCCCTGGGCTAGTGTACATCGGCATTAGTTACTTGAAACAGGGTTAAAGATGTAAATGGCGCCGTAACTGTCCGAAAGGATCTTCCCGGCAAAAATGCCATACGATATTATTATTATGTTACAGTTCAAGTTGATTCTCAGTTAGAGTTTACTATTCCTAGTTAGGGTCAACTCCAACTAAAACGAACAGTAAGAGTTGATTTGAAAAACGTAATTCAACTTTTACTATTTGCAGTAGACTCTTCCTAACCCTTGTTAGTGAAAGTAGATCGCGGGAAAAAGAGAATCAACTCTTACTAGTTTGAGTTGATTCCTGAAGCGATTCAGTAAGTAGATTCTCACGTGCTTTTTTGATGAGTGCGCGTCTCTTTGTTTTGACTGTTTCAACTACTTAGTACTTATCACTATTTAAACATACCCAGTAACATTTTATTTCTAGAATATGTTTGTGTTTGTGATCGTTCCGCTTCTTGAGATTTTCAAATACTTAGTATTTATTTCTTTTTTAATCTTAGGTATTTCAAGTTTTAATAAGTTACATTCGTGTTGATTGTTTTTAAAATGTCACAAACCCGGATCTTTTTCATGAGAAGCTGAGAGATGAGCATTTGAGGGCAAAAGCAAATACTCGTAATTGTTGCTACACGGCAAAGAGCGGTGGCTCCTTGACGTGTAGCAACAAATAATAAAATCTTTATTTAAACTATTATTTATTTAACTATTATATTGAACTATTCTTTATCGCCACTGATAAATTAGTTGGACTCAAACCATCGTCTTCCAGATAAAGAGAGCGTGAGTTGGATTTACTTTTTAGACGCATATCGACTCATCCTAGTTTGAGTATACTTTGCCTAGTAAATATTGATCTAATGATTGGGAAAGAATCAACTTTTACTAAATGGCATTGGGAAGAGTATACTTTTTCTAGTTGGAGTCTACTTTTACTAGGAAATGTTGAATAATAATCTTCATTTTACATTTAAAATCAACTTTTACTCAAACCAGCTGTTTGAGTTGACTCGAACTAGTAATAGTCAACTCCAACTGAATAATCAACTTGAACTGTATGTTACAGTTCAAGTTGATTCTCAGTTAGAGTTGACTATTTTTAGTTCGAGTAAGACTATTTTTAGTTCGAAAACGAGTAAGAGTTGATTTGAAAAATTTAATTCTACTTTTACTAGTTGAAGTAGAGTCTTCCTAACCCTTTTTAATAAAAGTAGATCGCGGGAAAAATAGAATCAACTCTTACTAGTTTGAGTTGACTATTCCTGAATCGATTCAGTAAATGTAGATTATACGCGTATAATCTCACGTCCTTTTTTGATGAGTGTACGTCTCTTTGTTTTGACCGTTTCAACTATTTATCACGATTTGAACATATCCAGTACCATTTAATTTCTAGAATCGGAAACCAATCTACAGCTAGAAATAAACATCAGAACTGTAATAAAAATAGGAGAATCCCACTATCTCATCCAACTATATAATTGTGAAGACAAGCAAACAGTCATGGAAAACAAATATAAACTAAAAAACATAAGAAATCAAAAAATCTTCCCAAACAACGACATGACGAAACAAGAGAGGAAAATACAAAAACAGCTCCGAGAACTAGCTAAAGACGAAAAAGAAAAGGGAAAAGAAGTAAAAATAGGCTACAATAAAGTTACAATAAATGGGGAGGAGTGGAGATGGAATAGAGTAAACGAAAAAATAGAGAAATCTGTTCCAAAAAACTAAGGAAACAACAAACGAGGGATAGTAAAGATGATGATGACAACGCAAAGACAACGGAATGGAATTTGGATAAAGAAAAACATATAGAAGGAAAGGAAAATCAACAAGAACATGGACAAAAGAAAAAGGACATTGAAAAACAGCTAGCACGATTGACATGGAAATGAAACAAGGACAAGACGCAAAGACCAGAATAAACGAAAATAACAACTTGAAAATTGGTACCTGGAATTTAACATCACTTAGAGGAAAGGAATGCGAATTAGTGCAAGAAATGGAAGAATTTAAAATGCAAATAATAGGTATAAGCGACACAAAGAAATGTGGAAGAGGAAAAGAAAATATATCAGAAAATTACACGATGTATCACTCCGGGGTAGACAAAGAACTTAGAGCAAAAGAAGGAGTAGGCATAGTAGTCACAGAGACAATAGAAAAAAGAATATCAGATTTCAAACCGATATCGTCGAGAATAATGTACATAAAAATAGAAATGGAAGAGGAATGGTACATAGTGCAAATATATGCACCAACAGAAGGAGCAGAAGAAGAAAAAATGGAAACTTTCTACAATGAACTACAGAATACCCTAGATGAGATAAGAGAAAAATGTGAAAGAATAGTAATAATGGGTGATTGGAACGCAAGGATAGGGAAAGATGAAAACAAAGGACTTGGTTGCATGGGAAGACATGGTGAAGAGATACTAAACAGAAACGGAATTAAAATGGTCAGATTCTGCCAGACAAACGACCTATTAATAGGAAACTTATTTACACAGCAAGTACTACAAGATAAGTATACATTTGTAGCAGAAGGCAGAGATGCCAAAAGTATAATAGATTACGTAGTCTACACGCAAGAAATGAAACAAAATATAAAACAAGTCTGGACAGAACAGAGAGCAGAGATCGGAACTCATCACAGACTGGTAATGGCAGAGATGACATGGCGAAAACCGGTACACCAAGAACAGATAGAATTCAGCAGAATAGCAATAAAAAAGCTAAAATATGAACAAAAGAAAAGGAGATATCAAGAAGAAACTGATAAGGAGTTCAAAATGGAGGAGAGAAAGAAAATAGAAATGGATATGGAGGAAAAATGGAAAAAATTTAAAGAAGTAATAATGAAGAAGGCACAAGAGATATGCGGAAATCTAACAGTCAGAAAATTAAAGAAAAAAACGGAATGGTGGAATGCAGATATACAGGAAGAAGTGAGGAAAAAGAAAAAGGCATGGAAAAAATACAATAGTACAAGAAAGGAACAAGATAAAAAAGAATACCAAAAACACAGAAACATAGTGAAAGAACTAGTAAGAAAAGAAAAAAAAGAGAGTTGGAAGAAGTTCGGTGAATCACTAAACCAAAATTACAGAGATAACAACAGATGCTTCTGGAATAAAGTAAGGAGTCTAAGAGGAAAGAAAAGAAAAGAACTCAGAGGAGTAAAAGACAAACACAACAAACTAAAGACAAATACAACAGAGATACTAGAGGTGCGGAGAGACTATTCTGAAGAGAAATATATGGGCGAGGAAAGTGAAGAAATAGAGACAGAGGGAACCATAGAACAGACAGCAGCAGACGAAAACCAAATGGAAGAAATAAGTACAGAAGAAATGGAAGAAGCGATAAGTAGAATAAAAATAGGAAAAGCAAGCGGAGCAAATAAAATTGATCCCGAAATGATAAAATGGATAGGGAAAGAAGGAAAGAAGTGGTTTGCTGGAAATAATGAGAGAAGCATGGAGAACAAACAAAATGCCGAGAGAGTGGGAAGAAAACTTACTGATCCCAATTCACAAGAAAGGAGAAGAATCCACCTGTGGAAACTATAGAGATATATGCCTCTCATCAGTAGTGTTCAAGCTCTATACGAGAATAATAGAAAGAAGATTAAGAACAGAGGTAGAAGAAAAACTGGAAGACGAACAAACAGCATTCAGAGCCAAAAGGCAAACAGTTGACAACATAAACATATTACGAAATATAATAGAAAAAATAATGATCGGGGAACAAACATATATATGACCTTCATAGACCTTAAAGCAGCGTTCGACTCAGTAGACCGGAAAGTATTGTGGAATACTGTAGAGGAGCTGGGAATACCGAGGAAACTATTAGAGATAATTAAAAGTACGTACAGCAGAGTGGTGGCAAAAGTGCAAATGGGAGGTAGCAGATCACTAGAATTTAGGATGAACAAGGGGATAAAACAGGGAGACAGCCTAAGCCCACTCCTATTCGTCATAATTATGGACAAATTATTTAAAAATGTAAAAAGAAGAACAAACCACGTAAAAACAATAATAGGCTACACGCACCTAACACCAGTTATGATAGAAGGATTACTGTATGCTGACGACGTCGTTCTCCTAGCAGACAACCCGAGAAAGATGCAGCGATTAATTGATATGTTGACTGAGCAAATAGAGAAAATGAAATTAGAAATAAACATCAGCAAATGCAAGACGATGAAAGTAGGTCAGCAGGAGCAAGAAAGTGAAGGCGAAACACGAGTGCTCTGTAAAGGACAAGAATTGGAGAGGGTGACGGCCTACGAGTACCTGGAGTGGGCACGATAATATCGAATGACGGAAAGCTAGACCTAGAAATTGCAAATAGGACAAAGAAAGCTACGAAAATATACTATGCCATTAATAATACGATACTGGGAAAAAGGGAAATCAGTCCGGAAACAAAAATGCATGTATATAATACAATCACAGTACCAACTCTTCTATATGCAAGCGAGACATGGGTCACAAATAAAAGACATGAAAGTGCCATAAATGCAGCAGAAATGAAGCAGCTGAGAAAAATAGCTGAAAAGACGAAGATGGACAGAGAAAGGAACGAAAACATCACAAACATCAGCGTGGAAGAAATGGGTAAAAGATGGATAGGTGATACCAAAGGCCGACGCTCTTATAGGGCATAAGGACAACGAGAAGAAGAAGAAGAAGAAGTAGTTTATACAGTACCTATACTTCCTGCAAAGTATGAAAAGGATATGTCGAATAATTTTAAAACGCTAAGCAATAATAGTTTATACATTTTTAGATAAAACACCCTGTAACTTTATAAGGAGCCACATTTTATTTAAGTGTTTTAGGTTATTTTTGTGATGGTTAGTTCTTCTAAGACGACAGACTCAGTAAAACACAGGTTAAAACAAAATAAATCTATTCAGTCTAATTATTTACAAAATAAATCAAAAAATTATATCTCATTCTATTCGTCGCAGCGAAGTCCTCCTCCGGGTAGACGTCTGGAAAAGAAGAACAAAATTAACAATGTTATTCAAATATATACGTTTATCGGGGGCCCGCTCACTACGCGTGCCTCCGTTTACTTATGAGCCGCAAATCACGTCACTACGGTGCACCTTGCGGCTCGAGTTGGCCTGCCTAAGTTTGCGACTCACGTCAGTACGGTGCACTTCGCTACTGAGGTCGGCCTGCCTAGTTCACCTCGCTTGGATGGTATTTGGAGCCCAGAACTGTCGTTTCAGGACTGTCGGATCTCGGATCTCTGCTTGCGGCCTCCTTAAATATCCGTGTGCCGGTGTTGTTTCGGAGAGGTGGAACTGGGTGGGGGAATCTGCGCGATTTGAGAGAATCGCACGGTTGTAAGTGTCGATGTGTGTTCCGCGTATCATTACAAAATCTTCGTATTTTGTGTTAAGGTTTCTCCAGTTACTATATGGACAATTATTAATGAAACACCCTGTATACAAAAATCATAGTTATTCTTATGCATCATAATTATTGTGCTTATTACAGCGATAATAAATTTTTAATTAACAATTTAATTGTTGCTAAACCGTTCATTCAATTCCTATCGGCTTCTGGAAATATAATCTATACCAAAAGAGCTTTTACATCACCAAGTTATTTAATTATTGATATATTATTACTAACCTAAAATTTTAGTTGAAAATTAAAGATTTTGTTGGAAAAACCTGCATTTTCCGATGAAAATGTTCGTCGAAGTAAATCGGGAAAAACATGTTTCTATGTAGAATTTAATTACTGTAAATTTTTATTGGGGTGTTTTGGTGTAAAGTTAAAATCTTTGGAGTTATAGAGCAAAAATGAAAAAAATATGATTTTCGGGCGCCATTTTGTTTATAAAAAAAGTAGCACACTATCTGCGGACTTTGTATACCTATATTATTAATATATAGGATCATAAGATTCTATTCCAGCAGTAAAATTGCTGGTAAATAACTTTCCCCAAAAATGGCCTATTCTCCGATAATAATCTGCCCAGACTATATAAAGTAGGAAGAACCATGATGCAGACAATGTGAAATGGAGAAGAGACTGTCATACACAACCTATGTCATTGCAATGTGTTAATAGCATAAGAGCTGTGAGACATTTTTGAGTAGGTATTTTAGGCAGCCTGAAATTTTTTCAGGTAACTCTTCCATGATAGCCTAATACAAAAATGCCGGTCTGGCTGGAAGGTAGCGGTTATTTTCCCCAAAAATCCCCCCAAAGTTAAAAAAAAGGGTAAACATTGTTAATACAAAAAATATCATTGACGTGACTTTAAAGTAAATTTAAATATTCAAATATAAAGAAAATAAGCAGGCCAGGCGATTTGAGTGCGATTTTAACTCTGCAAGATACTTGCATGGGCGCCCTACGATTATTTTCAGGGGGTGCATCTGAACTTCAGAAGATTTCATCTGAATCTGTACATACTATTAACGAGTATAAAATATACAACTATACATGCATAGCTATGTACATTGTTATTTTGACAGGGTATTTTTTATTATTAAAAATAAATATTCCTAAAAAAGACAGGTTTTTTTTGTGAAATTTTTCAACTGCCAGGTGATTAAACAAATTACGCGTACATGTAAATGAAAAGCGATATAGGTAAGCAGCAGTGTGAGATAGAGCGTATACCGATAGCTGTTTGCGTCCTATATTGTAGCTGAGTGAGTCCGTTCGCTCGAGAAAAATCACGTGACCTGGCGATACCCATGTTGTTGTGCCTCGAAACGTTAGAGTAATTATTATATATTATAGTTTCTTAAGTAACTTTTTATTAATTAAAGGAAAATAATACGTACTATACAATATATTTTGCAAATGTGATAGAAAAAGACAAATTTATTATTATAAATATATAGGTGGAAAAACATAAAACTATAAACTAAATTAATTATGTGTCCGAATCTTGTACTTCTTCTTCAAACTCCTCATCTAAGCTTAAATATTCATTATCTTCTTCTTCGTCAGACTCCCCTCGAGACTCAGATTCCTCTTCTACATGATCTGTAAATAGTTGTAATATATATTTAGAATTAATTAAAAATTAATTAGTGATTAATTAATTGAGTTGCTGCGTATTCTCTGTCCTTTTATACGGAGTCGAAGCCTGGACAATCACGGGCGCATTTGAAAAAAGACTTGCCATTGTTGAGATGTGGTGTTATCGAATAATGTAAAAAATATCATGGACACAACACGTAACAAACACGGAAACATTAAGACAGATGAAAAACGAAAAAGAAATACTCAACACTATGAAGGAAAGAAAAATGAGCTACTTTGGTCATATACTAAGAAATAAGAAACGTGATGTGATCGGTTATATAAGGAAAAGTGCAAGAAAAAGGAGAACCGGGAAGACGATGCATATCCTGGTTGAAAAATTTAAAGTAGTGTAGTGTTAAAAAAAACAACAATAGAACTCTTCATAATCGCTGTAGACAGAATAAAATGGGCCGTGATGATCGCCATTGTCATGAAAGGATGAGGCACACGAAGAAGCCGAAAATTGAGTTAACTAAAAAAAAAGATTTCAGTTATAAAAAGAACATGTATGTAAGCTTACCTTCAGCAATATATCTAAAATTATCTTTGGTTCGCTGATGAACTATAGCATCATAAACTGATTGAGGCAAACAATCTCCCTCAAACCAATTAAAATCTAATTTATCCATACTTAGTATCCATCCATTTCCGTTAGGTGTTAAAGAACTGGGGACTTGCAAATATGCGATTCGCCAAATTCTCGTGATATACTGAGTTCTTAGCAGATGTTGTCTCAATTCGGCTTTGCACGGAGGCAAAGAAGATGGTCACACTTTGTCAATACTTTCTTAAAAGGCTCATTTTTCTTATTAGACTTATAATTTCGGTAGAATGTTTGAAATCGTGCTGTGTTGATATTTGATAAATTTTTTTTACCATAAATTTCGCACACAAAGTCTTCCGTAGTAAAAAGTTTCGAAAATTTCATCGCGAGTACCGGTAATGTGGGCAACTTCAAGGGATCTTGCCGTTTTGGAAAAAAGACGAATTATAATCACATCCGGTTGATGCGTGGAAAGCAGGCAAACTCGTACATAAAGATGGCTCTAATTCCGTATGTAGCTTCGTTATATTTATGTACCTTTTAGAATTTCCACTACCATACTCCGTAAAAATCTCCAGATCGTCACTTTGGAGATAATCTATTGGTAGGGGAGCCCAAGCGGGGATTTTTGCAGTTACTCGAGCGTGTCAGATTATCATATGGGGAGAAACGTGGTACCCTGCAGATGTACCTCTGCCATATATTGGCTCTTAACACAGGGGAGTTCGTTTAGGGGGGCCCGAAAAAAAAAATTTATCCTTAAAAATACTCGAAATTGTCAGATTAAGATAAGGTAAGTTAAATACATGCAAAACAGTGTATATTTAAAAAATCTGATGATTTGAGCGGGGCGTAAGGGAATTGGTGAGTCACAAAGTTTTACAAGAAAAAGGCGAATATTTCGCGAAATGAACGTCAGATCGAAAAACTAAAAACTACACTTTCAATATTTTACAAAAATCTATCGATAGATACCAAACACGACCCCTCACAGAGAGGGGTGGGGGGTAAATTTTAAATTTTAAATACAAATCCCGCGATATTTAGCAAAATAAACATCAGATCGAAAAACTGCAAAATACACTTATTTAATATTTTTGAAAAATATATCGAATGGTACCAAACGCGACCCCCACGGAGGTGGGGCAGGGGGTTACTTTAAAATCTTAAATGGGAGCCCCCATTTTTTATTGCAGATTTGAATTCTCTGCATAAAAATAAGCAACTTTTATTCGAAACATTTTTTCGAGTTATGGATAGATGGCGCTATATTCGGAAAAAACGATTAATGGAAATGGAAAATTAAATTTAAAAATGGCAAGCGCCCGCTAAAATGGAAAATTTTACTTAACTTTTTTTGGTTTTAGGACCTAATAATCACAACCCAATAGGTCCCCAAAGCGCTCGAGTGACTGCACATTTAGCATACTTTGCTCCCCTACCATATGTTTCCAAGCATAATTATTAAAACATCTGTATCAGAAGTTTTAATAAGAACATTGGTCTTAGCTAATGTATTAAGCTTACATACGTGATGAACTATCTTCGTGTAGGCTTCTTCGTGATTTTCGCAGGTCATGTTATCGATCGACATTTCTATACCATCATTATTTACAACATACGAATCACATAAATCATAATTTAAATTTATTAATAAATTACCAATAGAATGCACCATCTCATCTGTAGACCAATGTTGAATTAAAATTTTTAGAAAACTCTGCTTAAATTTAATATTTTTTAATTACTTGGCAAAATCTGTTAGTATCCATCCATTTCCGTTAGGTGTTGAAGAATAACCTATAGCCCTTTTAATTCACATGCACGCGTAATTTGTTTAATCGCGTGGCAGTTGGAAAATTTCACCAAAAAAAAACCTGTCTTTTTTAGAATATTTATTTTTAATATTAAAAAATACCCTGTCAAAATAACAATTGCACCTCCCTGTTCGGAAGGAATGTATATAGCTATGCATGTATAGTTGTATATTTTATACTCGTTAATAGTATGTACAGATTCAGATGAAATCTTCTGAAGTTCAGATGCACCCCTTGAAAAGAATCCTGGGGCGCCCATGCAAGTATCTTGCAGAGTTAAAATCGCCCTCAAATCGCCTGGCCTGTTTATTTTCTTTATAGTTGAATATTTAAATTTAGTTTAAAGTCACGCCAATGATATTTTTGTCATAACAATGTTTACCCTATTTTTAACTTTGGGGGGATTTTTGGGGAAAGTAACCGCTACCCTCCAGCCAGACCGGCATTTTTGTATTAGGCTATCATGGAAGAGTCACCTGAAAAAATGTCAGGTTGCATAAAATACCTACTCAAAAATGTCTCACAGCTCTCGGACCATAAGTGATGTGAATCAGAAATTCACTGGTCAAATGAGGATTAAACTAGAAGAGATCCTAAAACTTACAAAAAGGAAACTGTTGGCCTTTTGCTAAGAACTAAGATTTGAACTAAGCAGAAGACCATAAATAACATAATTTAAACCCCTTAAGAAGTCTAAAAAGTCGCAAGAATTCAACTCAGCACTCTTCATATGGTTTGAGTACCTACTTCAAGAGAGCCTTCGACTCGCTCACACATATGATCATATGGTAAGAACTATAGGAAATAGGAATATCCAGAAAAAACAATACATCTCATTAAACTACTCTACAGAAATACAGAAATCACAAATATTATGTTTATAAGGGATTGAGTCACAATTATTAGTGTAATGAAAACTACATTTTTAATTAACTAATGTTTAACGTTTCGATTTCCACTCCGGAAATCGTTCTCAAAAGAAGAAAATAATTTTAAAACTTCTGGGAAGATTTTATAACCTGATTTTTGAGGTTATGTATTTCTTTTCAAAATAATCACAAAATTTATTCTAGATCTTATGGACCAAAGCAATGTGTGGTTGAAAAAATTTTTTGAAACTTTTATTTTACTTGTTACTTGTCTGCAGCAGCTTGGAAAAGCTGCACAGTTGTATTGAACTAATTGAACTGAGGTTTTTTAACCAACTGAGGATGTTTTTCTTTCTTTAACACATCATAAAGAGCCATTGTGTGTACAGAACTCGGTGAAAAAAAGTACAGCGGAACCTCGTTAACTCACATTAATCGGGACCGCGGTCGATCCGGGTTATCGAAAATCCGGGTTAGCCGGAGAAAATGGTAAAAATTAATAAAATACGGTATAATTACAGATAAACTTCTTTATAATTGAAATAACATGAAATATATATGCACAGTACCAAATCCAAAAACTTTTTTTTGTAGTCATGAGCAGCGTTGTTGTCCCCAGATAGACTTTCTCCAGTAATAGATAGTTGGCGTATTCCATGACATTTTTTCCATCTATCCAGCCAACCTTGACTCGCAGTGAAATTTGGTTCACAATCAGGCAACATTTTATTCAGCTTGAGTGCTGTTTCTTCAATAATTGGTCCAGACACTGGTAAACCACGTTCGCGTTCCGCACAAAACCACACATAGAAAGCGTCGTCGAGAGTCTCATTTTTAGCTTTATTAGCTTTGCACCGATTGTCCAAACTGTCCTTTGTTATCATTTTGAAAAAAAATTCTTCGATTTTAGTTCTATTTTTCTTCCAATCCGATACTGTAGATGTACCGACACCATTATGATGCTGCAATTGTTTTTAAAGAATATTTAAAAACAATTCTACCTTTATCAATTCTACCTAGTGCTTCTAGTTTCTTTTCCATTGTCACTACAACATTTTTACGTTTTGTTGCCATTACGTAGACAAAAAACACGCAAACACAAAATCTGAATAGATTTACGAACGATTACAGAACGGAAGCGAACAATACGACTGTACTACACACAATACGGTCTCAATCGCAACGATGTTATGTTATTTAATAACAGTGAAGACTAAGATCATTGTTTAAAAAATAATTTTTTAATAGTCTTTTAGTCTTTTTTAAACAATGCTAAGACAGTTTGAAATAAATACAGGATATTCTTGTTCTCATGATCATTTTTCAGTGCGTCATTAATTATGACGTCATATACTGTATTGGGTGTGTCGAGACTTATTTCATGTAATTATTGACGAATCTGACAGATCCCAGAATCGTACTTCGCCATAGGTGAAAAGCTTGTGGAATTAAACTAATTAGTAATTTAGTAGATTTTTTTTTACACAATATGTTAACATGTAGGTATTTTTTATAAAGGGGAATAAAATTAAAAAGTAAACAATATTGTTAATTAAATTTATAAATATGGAAACATTCAAAAATGACACAAAACTATCCATAAACTGTATTTTTATCTTCTTCTCTAGGTGCTGTCTCCGCTTCAAAAGTTGGTAATCATCAGAGCGATCTTTATTTCTGAAACCGCGGCTCTAAATAATTCATTGTTATTACATCCAAACCAGTTCCTAAGGTTCTTCAGCCATGAGTTACGTCTCCTTACTATGGATATTTTTCTTGCATAATAACCTGGAGTATAAACTAACTTCTAACGAATTAAATTCTAAACCAAAATACAAAACTAACTTTTAACGAACTAAATTCTAAACCAAAACACAAAATAATGCACAAAAACGTTGTGAAACACAAGGGAAGTCGAATTCGAAATTTCAAAATGATAGGTACACAAAATACTGACCTGAATAATAACCGTCACTTGACTCTTTGACACTTCTAAAAATTGGCCAAAATGGACGAAGTTTTCGTCAAATGTTCGTAATATGTGTATTTGATTGGCTAGAAAAAACGCGCATTCTAAATATCAACGAATCAAACGCAGGTTAGGAATAGACATCTTATGTATATAACCATTGTAATGCTGCATTATTTTTGTGTTTAATCACGGAGCTACCGCTTTTTCCGTCTCATCAAACTTAATGCATTAGAGAGAAATCGAAAAACTGTGACGCACTGAAAAATGATCATGAGAACAAGAATACTACAGGTGCCTGTTGTTTCCGATAATCTGACAATGAACGTCGTGTGCCGTGAGTCATTTTTACTATCGTATATGTCATTAAAATTAGACAAATACCCATTATCTCTCAAATATTATATTACATACATTTTTATTGTTGAAATGTTTGTCTGATAAAAGTCGGTCCGGGTTAGCCCGACTTCCCGGTTATCGGAGGCCGACTTATCGGTGTTCCATTGTACGTAAATATAGTGCACAAGAAAATGTCTAATATATTTTTTCTTTCTTTTCAGGTGAGTTACTACTTCCACTGCTGTGGCGTTCCCAATAATAGGTAATAGTAATTTTTTCTGTGTCGATTGCATTTTTTGTTTTACGTATATTTATTACTTTAAATATCTACTGAAATTGTTTTCTTGTGGCATGTCAAAATAAACATAGTTTCAAAAGTTATGCATCACCTAAAATTATGCTCTAGTTGATTTTTTTTGTGAACCGATTAACGAATTCCGCCAATTTTTTTTTATTCTTTTAGATTTTTTTTGTTTATTTACAAAGTTATGCAAATGTTTACCCAAACTTCTTGTTTGAACTTATACAGGATTCAAGAAAAAAATTGTTTTCTTATGTTTGAGACAGTCCGTAAGGAGGACAAGGTATAAGTGTGGGTATGCATTGAAACCTTATTGCAGTCTTATGTTTTGTGAACATTTTTTTAAATGTCCCTGATATCTTTAGAAACAAAGAAAATAGACGGTTTTATTATTTAGCATGACGTGTTTTAACTGAAACCAAACTGAATTAACAATAAAAAATAGCAGTTAACAAACCTTTAAAAACAGAAATGCACATAACGTTAACAATTTCTGATCGACTCCTTAAGAGTTATTTGTTGACCAAGCATGTGGTATGCACAGCGCAACATAAGAGAGAAGAAATTGTTTAATGGAGGCTCTTTGATGTTTTGGGGTGGAATTTCCTTCAGAGTAATAGTCCAGGATAATAAGGTTTTTTCCAGGACACTCGAGCAGCCAGGATACTGAAGCGTTTTTTCGACAGGTAATACCTATAAGAACAAATTGTAACTATTTCCTGCGTAGGATCTGGCGGCCATTTTTATTTATAAACAATTAACTGTCAAACAATGGCATTTTCCCTATTTTTTCAAATCAATGGAAAACGGTGAAACTTATGGTTTTTTTAGTACAAATATCTTTGAGATTATGGAAAAAGCTTTAAAATGACATATACAAAGTTTGATATACTCATTTATTGTTAATATAATTGAGAAAAAAGGTCGGAATTGCAAAAAAAATTAATTTCGCAATATCTATTATAAAAATTAGTGTACAGCTTTGAAATTTTTGTCATATAAGGGTTCTTTGGTGCTTAATATGTGATAAAAATTTCAAAGCGATTTATTCAATTGTTTAAATTTTATTCAAATTGTTTATCCCAGAGAGCATTTTTTTGCAATAACATAAGTCAGAAAAAAATGAAGTTAGAACCATTCCACAGGTGTCAAATGAAAGAGCATGAGCTATATTTTCAACTTGGTTTAAAAAAAGTGAATAAAAAATGCATTTATTAGTAATAAATAATTATGCAAAAGTATCGTAAATCTTTCCTTATAAACTTTTTATTTTGTTATATAAGAAATTATATATATTTATTACAATTTTTAATCAAGTATGATATAAATAACATTACTTGGTAGTTGTGCACTTAAAACAGGGTAAAAAAACATATTTTTTTTGGAAAAAGTTATTCAAAAAGTTTATAAGGGAAGATTTACATACTTTTGCATAATTATTTATTACTAATAAATGCATTTTTTATTCGCTTTCTCTAAACCAAGTTGAAAATATAAGCTCATGCTCTTCCATTTGACACCTGTGGAATGGTCCTAACGTCATTTTTTTCTGACTTATGTTATTGCAAAAAAAATGCTCTCTGAGATAAACAATTCGAATAAAATTTAAACAATTGAATGAATCGCTTTGAAATTTTTATCACATATTAAGCACCAAAGAACCCTCACTTGACAAAAATTTCAAACCTGTACACTAATTTTTACAGCAGTTATTGCGAAAATAATTTTTTTTGCAATTCCGACCTTTTTTCTCAATTATATTAACAATAAATGAGTATTATTAAACTTTGCAATATGTCATTTTAAAGCTTTTTCCATAATCTCAAAGATATTTGTACTAAAGAAATCATAAGTTTCATTGTTTTCAATCGATTTGAAAAAAAGGGGAAAATGCCATTTTTTGACAGTTAATTGTTTATAAATAAAAATGGCCACCAGATCCTACGCAGGAAATAGTTACAATTTGTTCCTATAGGTATTACTTGTCGAAAAAACGCTTCAGTACCCTGGCTGCTGAAGTGTCACGAACAGGGTATATTTTTGTCTTATTACCCTGGTCTATAAGTACGGATTTGATGTCTACGTGAAGGCTCTTTAAATAGCGAGAGGTACGTTGCACTGATTTTCTTTCTTTGAACACTTTGTTCCTTCCGCACTATATATAGGAAATAATATCATCTTATTGTATGATAAGACATTGCCTCCTCACGTATCGCATGTCGTCAGTTAAAACACATATTAAAGAGTAAAACCGTCTAGTTTCTTTATTATTAAAGATATCAGAAAAATTAAAAAAAAACAAAATATGAGACTGCAACAGAATTTCGATGTATACCCACCTTTGTACCTTTTTCTCCTTACAGGGTGTCTCAAACTTGTGTTTCAGTTAAAACACATGTAAAAGAATATTTTTTCTTTGTTTCTAAATATACCGGGGACATTCAAAAAACAAAATGTTCACAAAACATAAGATTACAATATGATTTCGATGTATAACCACAATTATACATTGTCCTCCATACCGGGTGTTTCAAACTTAACATAAGAAAAACATAACTTTTCTTCTACGCGGTATAAATAAAAAAAATGAGTTTGAATAAACCTTTGACCAACTATGTAATTACCAAAGAAAACCCTAAAATTATAAAAAAAAATTAGCGGAATCGGTTAATCTGTTCTTGAAAAAATCAGCTGTGAAGATGAGCATAATTTTAGGTGATGTGTAACTTTTGAAACAATGTGTATTATGTATATATGGGATTAAGTCCCAATTGTCATGTGCCGTTTAGATTCCACCCCGGAAATCGTTTTCAAAAAAGATTATTTTAAAATACTGAGCTGTTATTATATATGTTATTTGGCCATTATTCTTTTCTAAATTGACGGTTAAATTGGAAATCCAATCGTCAAATAACAGTTATAAGATATAATTTTCAGTACAACCAATTATTATTGTGGCTTAATTCCATATAAACATATCTAATATTTAATTTAAATCTTAAACAAGTTGTCCTGCGGTTCGTATATCATTCTCATCTGGGATGTTTTTCGGCCAATAGTTTTCTTCTTTTTCTTCTTTCCTTTTATATGCAATTCTGCTTGTTCACTGGCGAATTGATACCTCCATGGAAGGTTGTCACTCCATCTTTTGCGCGGTCGGCCGATACTTCTTATGCCGATAGGTGATTTATCTCTATAAAGTTCATTCCCTTTCAAGATAAGTTACGACGCCAGTTTCAGACCTGGTTCGTGGGTTTTTCGTGTAGTCGCAGCTTGTTATTGGTTAGAAAATAATTTAAAATATAGAATAAATTAATTATAACAAACTACGAGCTGCGACGGCACGAAAAACCCACAAATCAGGCGTCTGAAACTGGCGTCAATACTCATCTTGAAAGCGATAACTATAGCTATTTTGACCACACGTTTCTCCCCCATTCTGCCTACGTGGTTATTCCATTCTTTTTTCTATTTAGTGTCCATTCGTTTTTACACTGTACGTTACATTGTCTTCAACTGTCTTCACTCCCCTTTCGATCTCTCAGCGTATTTCCTGTAATTCTTCTCAGAACTCTCATCTCTGCCGTTTTGTGTTGTGGCTGTATCGGGTCTAGCTTCTGATGCATATATCATTATTGGTCGTACATTGGCTTTATAAGTTCTTGACTTCATCTCAATAATATGTCCATTTCGCCATATACTGTTATTACGGGGCTGTCCTAGTGTAAAAAGTACGAAATTCATATACTTTTTTTTGGGAGTTTCTAAAATAAAAAATACTGTACCAAGTCTTTTGAAAATTTACATGAGCATTTATTATAAAAAGAAGTACATGTAAAAAAGTTTTCATAAAAATATATTGAAAATTAAACGATTTATGCGCCATCTGCTGGCACCGTGAACAAAAAACATAGCACCACTGCTGCTGTGATTGGAGCTAATAGAGATCCTGAAACATAAAATTTCAAAGTGATTATTGAAATATTGTTCGTCGGCTATAACTTTTCCCATGCGTCACGATTTATTTTCAAACAAATTAAGTCAAAACATAAAGTGAAACGAATGTCGATGTGTATATACATTTTGTATACTGTATTATACTGTATACCATAATATATACAGGGTGAGGCAGATAAAGGGCCTATTAGAAATATCTCGAGAACTAAAGCTAAGAGAATAATGAAAATTGTAATACGAGGGTTTTGAGGTATAAACTATTTAATGAAAATATTTTGGTCTCTTTGCTACTTCCGGTTATACCGGAAGTTGATTGTAACTTCGTTTTTTTAAATGGGACACCCTATATATTTTTACACTTTTTGACTCTCCTCAATTTCTTCTCTCTTAAAATATAAGGTTTTGTAATATTATACAGGGTAGGTTAAAAGATAATAACGTTTTCTTATTAATTTCGTAGCAACATTCACCCTCTGTAGGATTGTAGTAGTTTGACATAATAAACTCTATTAATGTTCAAATGATTTTTAATATAGTATACTATTGTATAGAGTTATAGGTATAGTTAAATTCTTCATTTTAGTATACAGGGTTGGTCGAAACTCGGAAGTATTTTTTAAGTTGTCTTAAATGGAATACCCTGTATTTTAGTATTGTAATGAAATGTTATTTTATGGTACTTTTTAATTTCTTAAGCATTCCCTATACCCAACTGCTTGTGAGTTATTGGTGATTCAAGCCAAACATTAATTGCAACACAAAATAGGTGAAATTGTATTAGTTTGGCTGTGAAAATATTCAATCACAAATATTTTTTTTTTTAAATAAATACATATTAATCTAGACTGATACTTAAAATTGCCAATAATGGTTGAGGTGTCAAAATACCATCGAAGTTAAGATTGTTAGTGCGATTAACAATTAAGCACAAATTAAAGCAGTTAGGTATAAGTAGGGTTACCATAATTTATTAAGGCCAAATCCGGACAGGGGTAGTCCAAGGGGTTGTAGAAAATGTAAAATGTGAATTTGACTGCGTTGCTACCTCTACATTGTACATACAGGGTGAGTTTTTAGTGTGGGATCGGTCGATAATTCCGTTACGGTATAGAATATCGAAAAAAGTTATTTAAAAAAACTGTAGGCAATGATATTCTCCACGCTTGGAAAATATGTCCATTTCTACAGGGTGATCAATAACAGCGTGGTATATCAAACATATAATTTTTTAAATGGGGCACCCTACATATTTTTTCATATTTATATTCCCCTCATAATTTTTGTTCGTATAATATAGGGTTTTGCATTACTATACAGAGTATTTAACAAGTTATGACCATCTAAGTCATTGCTGAATTGTCTAAAACAGACAATTTACGGTTACTGATTATAAATCTGGTAAAAAATGTAGCAAATAAAGAAAGAAAAATAATTTATTAGTATTAAATTTTACAAAAAAAAACATAACCACAACATACAACAGTGTTGAAACAATTAAAAACTACTTTTGTATGTAAGTGTAACAAATAATGTAAGAAAAATAATTTATTAGTTATATATTAAAAGAAAACACACAAACACAAAAACATTTTGTGAAAACAATTAAAAACTACTTTTGTATGTAAATGTAACAATGTGACAAATAAAGAACAAAAAATAATTTATCAGTAAAAAATTTTACAAAAAAAAACATGAATACAACATTTTTGAAAAAAATTAAAAGCTACTGTTAATAAAATATTTTCAATATTTAATTACATAAGTTACACTACGAATGAGTTACACTACGAAGCATTTGTAAATTATCACTCTTCGAAATACACTTTGTATTCTATTTTTCATCTCATCTCTTGTTGTCGGAGGCATTTTATAACCTTCATTCTTAAAGTAACCAAAAAAAAATCAGTCCAGTTTATTAGATTCTGGTAATCTGGGTGGCCACGCTACTGGTCCATTGAAAAATGGAAATATCTCGAAGACTAATAAATTTAGACATAGGGAATGTTGTGTACAAATTAAAGTACGGTAATGGTGCTTTTCAATAGTGATATAAAATACAGGGTGTTCCATTTAAAATTACTGAGAAAATAATGTACTTGCGTTTTTAACTTACATTGTATTAGATATAAAGAAAATTAGTAATATCAAAAATAGACATACGGAATGTTGTATACAAATTAAAGTACGGTAATGGTACTTTTCAATAGTGATATAAAATACAGGGTGTTCTATTTAAAATTACTGAGAAAATAATGTACTTGCGTTGTAACTCACTCTGTATTAGATATAAAGAAAATTAGTAATATCAATCATTTTTAAAAAATTTGACAATAAATAAAAAAATATGGCGTCAATAAACCATTGCCGGTGTGCTTATTTTTATTTATAGAGTGAGTTGAACTCGTTACGATTTTCATATAAAATTAACTTTGTAAATACCCTGTATAATATACCCAACCTTAATATTTTTGTGATAAAGAAGTTAACAGGATCTCGAATATAAAATAAAATAGAGGGTGTTCCATTTAAAAAAACATAAGTTTGGTCTGCCACTATGTTATCCAAACCCTGTAACATTCTAACTAATTTTGTAATGTGAAGCTCAAAGTTGGCTACAATTTTTGTTTAAGAGGATGGGTACGTATTTTCGGCTGCAATGCTATTCAAATGGAGATTCATTTTTTTCGTATCCTGAGAAAACTGATAAGTATTTTTGAAAAATTTAAACGCGGAAGGAAAGATTACGTTATTAGCGAGGGCCGAAAGTCCCCGAGAACTTCTATAATGTTTATTTTAATAAGTTACAGGGGTGAAAAACTAAGAGAAAATTTAGTGTGATTTTTAATTTAAAATATCTGATTCAAAATAAACTTTTTATTTATACTAAGGGACTTTCGGCCCTCGGTAATAATTTAGTCTTTCATTCTGCGTTTAAATTTTTCAAAAATATTTATTGGTTTTTTCAGGATTCGAAAAAATGAACACAATGTCCGTGGTAATATTTTCCAAATCTATCTTTGTCTTACAACGCACTCAACCGAATAGAGTATTATTGTCAGCATATTGTTAGTCAGACACTGACAATCAGTGACAATTTGAAATATTAGACATGGCAGCGGGAATATTTTGAGTTGTTGATTAAATACCATTAGTACGTTTTTTAAAGGTAAAATACTGCAAAACCTTAAATAACCGCTTGGATTGACATGAAAGGACCCCGCACAAACCTTATGGAAAATAGGTCCCAGTGGATTTCGTTCATACTTTGGGAAAATACTCTTTGAAGCATCCTGATAAGAAGCTCTCATGGACACTCAATCGTATGAAGGATTTTCAAGATATAGAGGCCCATACTCGGAAAATTATAAGATTTACGGGGTATTCCAATTTCGTGAGTTACTGGTTATTTGGCAACATATAGAAGTTTGGATCAAGGAAAAGTACTAGCAGTCTAGGATTTTTTCCTGGCTATCCAATGGCGACCTTTACTTTGACGTTGACCTTCAACGGACGTCATCTTCTAGAGTTTCGAGGGTTTTAGGCATTAAATTGATATAAACAGATTAATCATGGGTTTTTGGGATCGCAAAACACTAATATACCATCAGAATTGACCTCCGGATGACGTGGTGGCCAGGGCCACTGCAAGGGACGTCATCTTCTAGAGCTTCGATGGTTTTCGGCATTTAATTGATGCAAATGAATTACTGGAGGGTTTTTTGAGGTCGCTAAACACGAATATGCCACCAGAACCGACTCCCGGAGCACCTGGTCTCCAAGGTCAAGGAAAGGGGCTCCTGGAGTTTCGAGGGTCTTTGGTACTATATTGATGCAAACGGATTACTCATAGGTTTTTGGAGTTGCTGAACACGAATACCCCATCAGAACGGACATCGGAGTACCTGGTGCCAAAGGCACTTCATGCTTTGGAGATTCGAGAACTTTCGGTACTAAATTAATGTAAACTGATTACTTACAGGTTTTTGGTGCAAGGCACATCATCTTCTGGGGTTTCGAGAGTTTTCGGTACTAAATTGACGCAAGCGGATTACTCTTGTGTTTTTTGGGGTTTCTGAACACGAATATAAAAAAAGACTCTGGAATATCTAGTGGCCACGATGAATACCACTATCAAAATATAATGTAGTAAATCGATATTAAAATAAATGAAGGAAAAACATTGTCAGATATAAATTGAGTTTATATTTTTTATAAATAATTAAAACAATTGAATAGCACAATATAGTTATTTTATTAATATTTTTGACTTTGAAAACGGTATAAAGGACGTACAAAGGACAGGTTACAGGGATTGGGATTAAAATAACATCTGCAAGTTTGTGTCAATATCTATATTCGTTATTGTTTTGATGAATATAGATGTTGTTCACCCATCAGATATAAAACCTGGGTTTAGCATTACCCGGCATCAACCACGTGGACGTATTAACAGGTATTTGATTCCATGTTGTGGAATCCACCTATCCTAATCAAAAACCTATTACTAATCCGTTTGCATTAATTTAGTACCAAAGACCCTCGAAACTCCAGGAGCCCCTTTCATTGGAATGCAGGTGCTCCTGGAGTCGATTCTGGTGGCATATTCGTATTTAGCGACTCCAAAAAACCCTCCAGTAATTTATTTGCGTCAATTAAATGCCGAAAACCATCGAAACTCTAGAATATGACGTCCCTTGCAGTGGCCCTGGCCACCACGTCATCCGGAGGTCAATTTTGATGGCATGTTCGTGTTTTGCGATCCCAAAAACCCATGAGTAATCTGTTTATATCAATTTAATACCTAAAACCCTCGAAACTCTAGAAGATGACGTCCGTTGAAGGTCAAGGTCAAAGTAAAGGTCGCCATTGGATAGCCAGGAAAAAATCCTAGACTACTAGTACTTTTCCTTGATCCAAACTTCTACATGTTGCCAAATAACCAGTAACTCACGGAATTGGAATAATCTTATTAAATTGGTAAATCTTATAATTTTCCGAGTTTGGGCCTCTATATCTTGAAAATCCTCCATACGATTAAGTTGTGCCCATGAGGACTTTTTATCAGGATGCTTCAAAGGGTATTTTCCCAAAGTATGAACGAAATCCACTGGGACCTATTTTCCATAAGATTTGTGCGGGGTCCTTTGGCATACACATAGCTAACAAGTCAAAGAAAAAAAGTGATATTGTGCCGATGTGTGCTTTTGCCCTAGGGGTGAGTTTTACCCCCTTTGGGGGTGAAAAATATATGTTCGAAATAAGTCCGGAAATGGATGAAATGACTAATTCTAAACGACTTTTGTTCTATAAAGTTTTTTCACCAAGTTAATACTTTTCGAGATATTTGCGAGTGAATATGTTAATTTTTCTACAAAATAACCACGTTTTTAGACGGTTTTTCGCAAATACTCAAAAAGTAAGTATTTGGTTGAAAAAAAAATTCTTATCAAAAATATAGCACGTAAAAATGGTAGGGGAGCCCAAGCGGGGATTTTTGCAGTTACTCGAGCGCGTCAGATTATCATATGGGGAGAAACCTGGTGCCCTGCAGATGTACCTCTACCATATAGTGGCTCTTAATGCAGGGGAGTTCGTTAAGGGGGGCCCGAAAAAAAAAATCTATCCTTAAAAAAACTCGAAATTGTCAGATTAATATAAGGTAAGTGAAGTACATGCAAGAGTGTATATTTCAAAAATATGACGATTTGAGCCGGGCGTAAGCAAATGGGTGAGTCCCAAAGTTTCACAAGAAATAAGCGAATATTTCGTGAAATGAATGACAGATCAAAAAACTAAAAAATATGTGCTCAATATTTTTTAAAAATCTATCGAATGACACCAAACACGACTTCACACGGAGAGGGGTGGGGGGTAAATTTAATATTTTGAATACGAATCTCGCGATATTTCGCGAAATGAACATCAGGTCGAAAAACTGTCAAATACACTTATTTAATATTTTTAAAAAATCTATCGAATGGCATCAAACATGACCCCCCACGGGGGTGGGGTGGGGGGTTACTTTAAAATCTTAAATAGGAGCCCCCATTTTTATTGCAGATTTGGATTCCCTACGAAAAAATAACTAACTTTTATTCGAAACATTTTTTCGAATTATGCATAGATGGCGTTATAATCGGAAAACACGATTGTTGAAAATGGAAAATAAAATTAGAAAATGGCAAGCGCCCACTAAAATGGAAAACTTTACTTAACTTTTTTTGGTTTTAGGACCTACTCTTCACTACCCAATAGGTCCCCATAACGCTCGAGTGACTGCACATTTAGCATACTTTGCTCCCCTACCAAAAGTGAAAAACATGGTGTATATATTAGGTCACTATACCCAGTACAAGCAGAGTTATAGCTAATGAAAAATAGGTTCATATTCGTCAAATTCCAAATCGAATATTTTAATGTGCCATAACCAAAAAACGAAGCACTTTTTTGGGGAAAACTCATTTTAACTTTTTTAAAGTGTTTGAAAAATGCTCATTTTTGTTTTTTTTTATTTTTTTAGCATCAAAAGTAAAAAAGTTACGCTCAAAATAAAGTTGGTCCCTTTTTTTTTGGTAAGAAATCAGGAAAATCACCCCCTAATTAGCATTTCAATTGAACTTAAGTGTTACCACTTCACAAGTTTTTTATTATCGTATGTATTGGTCATATGGTCTTTAAGTTTCATCGGTTCAAAGTCCTTATTTTTGAAAGAGCTGTAAATAAAAGGGCTTGAGCGAGTCACTTATCACGAGTGTATGCAAATTTGGAAACACCAACTCTTAACCAATTTTTGTCTTACAGAAAAAAAAAATAAAAAATATTCACAAAAGTAAAGCCGACTTTTTTTATTGTTTAAGATTTTTGGTATCTCTAACAATTTTTAAGTTATTTTGAGAAAAAGCATTTTTTTTCAAAATTAAAATTTTTTAAAATTTTATTTTGAACACAAATTTTTTCAAAAATAAGCACTTTGAATCGATGAAACTTACAGATCATAATATAAACACACCATAAGTAAAGTAACTTGTGAAACGGTAACGATTAATTTCATTTAAGTTGCTAATTGGGGGTGATCTTCCTGATTTTTTTTTGCCAAAACAAAAGGGACCAACTTTATTTTGAGCGTAACTTGCTTACATTATTGATGCTAGAAATTTTTTTATAACAACAGAAATAAAGCTTTTTTTTAAACACTTTAAAAAAGTTGTAATGTGTTTTCCCAAGAATGCTTCATTATTTGGATATTTCACATTGAATTATTCCATGTATTTGCAATTTTTCGAATATAAACCTATTTTTCATTAGCTATAACTCTGTTGTTGCTAGGTATAGAGACCTAATGTACACCTTTTTTTTTCACTTTTTGATAGGCTATAGTTTTGCTAAGAATAATTTTTTCGACAAAATGCTGACGTTTTGAGTTATTTGCGAAAAACCGTCTAAAAACGTGGTTATTTTGTTGAAAAATGAGCATATTCACTTGCAAACTCGAAAAGGGTTGATTTGGTGAAAAAACTTTATAGAACAAAAGTTGCTTAAAATTAGTCAGTTTATCCATTTCGAGACTTATCTTGGACATATATTTTTTCACCCCCGAGATGGGGTGAAAGTCACCCCCAGGGCAAAAGCACACATCGGCACCATATCACTTTTTTTCTTTGACATGTTAGCTATACGTGTGCCAAATTTCATGTTAATCCAAGCGGTTCTTTAAAATATACAGCACAAACCGTGAAATAATGTACTATATTGATATATAATAGTGTATTTGATAAATAATTGATTTAAGACGTGAACTTAATAAATAGTTATTTATTGTGTATTATTTGTGGAAGATCCAATCAGAGAGTACATCAGGATAATATATTCTGTGATTCAAGTATTTTGTTGTTAAAGATGTTCAAAATTGTAAGCGTTCCATAGTAACAATATATTATTAAAAAATCACTTTCAACACTTTCCCTCTTTTCTCGATTGACTATTAGTTTTTATTGTACAAATAAATTATTACAATCACTGAATACATAATATGTAGTTAGCAAAAAAATTATCACATTTATTAACTGAATTAATAATTTGCAATTATACAAATAACAGTTACCCAAGAACATTCAAAAGCCATCTCTTTAAGTTAATCAAGACATTTTCAAGTAGAATGACATTCTAGTAATGTTTACATATCCATACCAGTGTGAATTTTACTACACGTAATTTGCCGTGTAAAGACAGAAAAAGTAGGGATAGCCGTAAAATATTTGCGAATTATGTACCCATGGCCTTAACGTATATCGTTATCTATTACTATAACGGATCTACGGAGCTTTGCCCCACTAATCAATCACTCTGGATAGGGGGATTTCTCTATTATAGAAGATGGATTACATCGTTGAGTCTTACTCTGTCAAATGCTTTCTTCAAGTCAATCAGAAATAGAAATGCTGGTCTATTATACTCTAGTACTAGTTGTAAGTTTTAGAGTAGTATTATTTAACAAGGTGATACCTCTGTAGTTTTTCGACTGTTTTTATCTCTTTTTTGAATAGTAGAATTAGTTCGCCCGTTCTCGATTCTTCTGGCATTTTATTGTGTCTTATAATTTAGTTAATTAATATTGTTAATTATTCTGTCATTGCTGCTCCACATTATTTCAGTAATTCGTTTGGTATTCCGTTCTTACTTTCAACTGTTCTGTTCTTCAACTTTTCAAGTGTTTTAGAACTTCCTGTGTACTGTGTAGTACTTATATTTTCTAGCGTCATTTGTTCTTCCTCCGCATAGAGCTTTTTTAGATAGTCAATCGATAGTCAAGATTTTTGCCTGTAGTATTTCATATCTGTCTCCGCTAAATATATTTCCCAAATAAGATATTTTCTACATTCAACGGTCTTTAATAATTCTACATTCTTGTTAGCTCTTCTGAATACTTTTGTGCGCTGTCCAAGAAATCTGTAACCTCTCTAATGCTAAACATACTACCTACTTATATTGTTCCCGTTCGTTGTCCTCCAAACTCCTTCTCACGTATTCCAAATTGCGAACTCAGTTCGTCATACATTTTTCTGGCTGATTTTTTACTTCCTATACGACTCAATTTACGATACCTGATAATTTTCTGTTTATTTTCATTATCTGCAACGCTTTAAATTATTGTCTCTTTTCCATATTTTTAAAGATTTCTAAATTATTTTAATACAGTCGAACCCGCTTATTAGAATACCGGTTACAGGAATATCCCGGTTTAAGGAATAGAAATTTGAGGTCCCGAAACGTTTCTACTAGCCATCAATGATCGGTTATTGGAATATCCCGGTTATAGGAATTCTTTTCCTTGGCACGAAGGCTATTCCAATAAGCGGGTTCGACTGTATCAAAATGTTCAAATGTTGAACACTTTGTTTCTCATTTGTGTTATATCCTACACTGAAATACATTTATCTTTACCTGACAGTTCCCCGATGTTTCTCTACGTTTTGTAAAATTCGAGGAACTGTCCCAATTGTTGAAATGAAATTTCAACACGAGCGAATCAAGTCAATATTTGTAAAGATGAGAATTATTGTTATCACGATTTGAATTAAATCTGGAAATGAGATTTTTTGGATCCTCGTATTCGTTATTCACTTTTGTATAATATATTACTGCTCGTGTTTTTTGTGCGGCGGGGATTTCGATGCCATGTAAAATTGTATGAGTATTTTAAAACGGGCAATATTTAAAGTAATGGGTCTTTAAGCCCGTTCTTGTCATCGGAGGATTAATATTAATACACTCACCGGCACAAAATTCGACCATCCAAAATTTTTGATTAAGTTTGACAATTTATAACTTTATCATTTGTATTCCGATTTTCAAGATACAAGTTTATAGGTACTTACATGTTTTGGTGTCGTTTGTTATCATTTCGGTAATAAAAAATGTTTGCTTAGGTATGGCATTATACGGGGGTGAATGGAAGCGTTGTATTTTTTCCTACATTTAAAAAACTATGTGGAAAAATTGGAGGGCTGATTTTGTTACATACTCCTTTTGTATTACTCTAAGCAGGGGCGGTTTATCCATTGGTTCACTTGTGCAGTGAACACCCAATAAAAGTTCATTAAAATACAGTTTTTTAAATCTCATAAATATTATAATACACATAGTTTCAAAAGTTATGCATCACCCCTCGTATTCACGATGTTTACGCTTTTATAAATCCGTATCTTTATCACATATTTAATGGGCCTTTTTTATCAAAAATATATTATTTTTGGTTTTTTATTTTATTTGATTACCCATTTAATCGACCTGGTTTTGCCAAGGTGTAAACATTGGCAAATTGGCATTTGTACTTTAATTTCTGAGTTGGACCGTATAAGAATTGAATGGTGGGCTACAACAATGTTGTAAGCGACAGAATCGAGATTATGCAGGAGATGAAAAAAAAAACACATTGACAAGCCATTTATGAACATACGGATACCAACATTGCGGTACGAAAAACTCAGGGAAGGCAAAATATTTTTAGCCAGATTGAAAGATGCTCGCATTGGTCTTTGGATATACAATAATATTGCATTAAAACCTCACTTTGACCCAATATGTCGCTTACAACATTGTTGTAGCCCACCATTCAATTATCGATTTAGTTGAAGAAGGCCATTCACAGCGGTTCGTTGAGGAAAGAGTGGGTGTTTCTCAGAGTGATGTCTCACGGATATGAAATAGGTTTCTGGAGACAAACTCGATACAGAATAGAGCTCGGTCTGGTAGACCCCGAGTTACCAATGATCGACAGAATAGATATATCAGAATTTCCATCCATAGAAATTCTTCTATGTCTGTACCAGCCCTCCAAAGAGAATTCAGGCATGCTACAGGAGTCAGAGTATCGTTGGCTACAATAAGAAGAAGAATTTTAGACTCCGGTTTGAGGAGTCGTCGACCAATAAGAGTTCCTCAGCTACAACCTAGACATGTTTTGGACCGCCTCCAGTGGGCTCAAGAACACATAGAGCTCCCCAACTGTTTTAGAATTTTGTGCTTTTTTCAAACGAGCCCAGAATCTGTTTAAATAGTGATATCCAGCGAATTCGTGTGTGGCTAGTTGTGCAGCTCTTGTTGGCTCTCGCCACACACAAATTCGCCGGTTATCACTATTTAAACAGATTCTGGTCTCGTCTGAAAAAGCACAAAATTCCAAAACAGTTGGGGGAGCTCTATGTGTCCTTGAGCCCACTGGAAGTGGTCCAAAATATGTTTAGGTTGTAGCTGAGGAACTCTTATTGGTCGACGACTCCTCAAACCTGAGTCTAAAATTGTTCTTCTTATTGTAGCCAACGATACTCTGACTCCTGTAGCATGCCTGAATTCTCTTTGGAGGGCTGGTACAGACATAGAAGAATTTCTACGGATGGAAATTCTGATATATCTATGCTGTCGATCATTGGTAACTCGGGGTCTACCAGACCGAGCTCTATTCCTTATCGAGTTTGTCTCCAGAAACCTATTTCATATCCGTGAGACATCACTCTGAGAAACACCCATTCTTTCCTCCACGAACCGCTGTGAATGGCTTTCTTCAACTAAATCGATAATTCTTATACGGTCCAACTCAGAAATTAAAGTGCGTTTCATTTTAATCGCGTTTTCAAAAATTTCACCAAAATAAATTTTTCAAATGTTTACACCTTGGCAAAATCAGGTCAATTAAATGGGTAATCAAATAAAATAAAAAACCAAAAATTGTATATTTTTTATAAAAAAGACCCATTGAATATGTGATAAAAATACAGATTTATAAAAGCGTAAACATCGTGAATACGAGGGGTGATGCATAACTTTTGAAACTATGTGTATTATTAAAATATTTTTTAATCTCATAGAATCATAAAAATATAACTTTATTTATTAACCTTTAACTACCCGCGCATCAAGTTATAACATAACTAAACGCGTGGCATACTTTATACGCCACAAGAAAATACACTTAAAAACAGCGGATTTGTTTATTTTTTTTTTTTTTTGAAAAAATACACTTAGTTGTTTGTTATAAACCTTATTCGGCATCAGTGAATACTTGGAGTTCCTTCTCAGTAAGCCAATTGGGAGTTATAACTGGAATCATGGAATAACTGGAGTCCATGATAAATAAAATTACCAATAAAATTTTTTTGAAATGTGATTTTTTACAGGAGAAAAAGTATTGTTTATAAAGAAAAATATATTTTGTGCCATAATGACTAAAAAACAATTGAAATATGTACTTATATTACTATTTATATTAATATAATCGTGGCGTATATTGTCCACCACCGCAAACAACAAATAATAAAGAACGCCGATTATAACAAAACTAAAACCAAATTGTAAAGCACATTCCAGTGATAGGTTAGAGAGATAAACAAGATCAAAAATTAAATTTTTAAATATATGTATTTGCCGTAGAATTCTTATATGTGGCGTACAAAATACGCCAGCGCGTGTAGTTAAAGGTTAATCATATGTACTTGCGCTAGTCGCTGGATGCACGTGGCAAGTACAGATACTATGCTCTGGTGCAGAATTCAAATTGAACCAGCCAGTACTAACCTAACCCTCTAGTTAGAAAGAGAAATCTTAAAATCCGTGAAAAGTATTTCGCCTATTTAAAACAGTGAGAATTTGTGCAGTGCACACAGAGACCAGTGGAGGACCGTTTCAGTTCACAGTTTGGAATTTTCTGTTGTGGGATTTAGTTAAATACGGTTAATCTTAAATACAATATTAATAGTTTTATGATGGAGTATTATTCAGTGGAATTTATAAAAGAAAATGCAAATAGTTTTGAAAATCGACTTCTTATAAAAAATAATGGTCCACCTCAGCCGGAGATACAAGAATATGCTATAAAAAACAAAAAGTTTAAACGTTCGCGTTGCTTGAAAGTTGAACAATATAAAAAAACTTCGTGGTTGTGCGGGTGTGATAAACTACATTCTTTGTTTTGTTGTCCATGTTTAGTATTTTCAAACAATGAAACTATTTCTTCAGAGTGGACAAAAACGGGCGTTTGGGATTTATCTCATTTATCAGCATAAATTAAAAAACACGGATCTTCCCAAATTCATTTAAAAAATGAATTGCAACTCTCAGATATTGGCAATATTGATGTTCGCCAATTATTCGATTCTGGGTATAGGAAAAAAACGCGCTTTGCATTTACCTCAATGGTGGTGTGGAAATGAATGCATTATTTAATCGAAATTAGTTATAGATTTTATGTATACCTACCATACGTAAATAAAAAAATGATTAAGATTCCACAACATTTAAACAGGCGAAGCACTCACTATTGATATTTTTTAACGAACGCCTATACAATAAGTAAATATATAATTTGGTGACAAGCAGGAAAGCATAATAGTTTCACTAATCCGCTTAGATCCCGCTGGGTTTTTTTCCCCAAAAATTTTTTCACCTGTGCCGCAATTGCCAGCGGCTTTTATTCACCGCTTCTATAATTACATTCCTTAATTGAACACCCTTTTTAAATTACCACGAGCCGCCACTGTTCCTAAGATTTTGCTTTTTGAATTTGACGTTTGTCCGACTAGACACCTTTAATTTTCAGCTTGCTATTAATAAACTTTTTTTTTGGTACGCGAGATCCAGGCGTACTAGCTCTCTGACCGTAAGAAGATGATCCGCTGTACTGCGACACTTTCGGAATCCTGCCTGCTCTACTCCCTTTCACTCACTCTACTTCCTCTCATATTGTAAAGTGAATACGTACGGTAAATTCTTTTCGTGTAGACTGATTCTCTAAAAGAAACTACGACATATTTATATACTATATTCTTTTATAATTTTCATATACTCAGCGATTACGTAAATGGTTTATTATGACTTGCTGAATTTAATTTTAACCTTTATTTCAACTTTATTTTAGGACAGTGAATCACCATCTAACTGTAGTCATTCGATATTGATTGTCTTCGAATGAAATACCAAAGATTGTCTATTATTGTCATTAGACTCTTTATGCATCGCCCTCAAAAAACAACCCCGTTGCCTAAATTGGCTGTCGTCGACGACGACGAAGGTCATTAGTTCGGCGATAAATTTTTTCCACTGTTGACACACTTTCACTGATTCATTCGTTCCTGGAAAGACTTAATGGCCCTGGGCTTAAATCTGGAAAAGGCCTTTCTAGCGACGTAAAGGTCACGCGGCTATTACATCGAACATAGCAGTGGCATTCGATGACTTCATTATGAGTAACATTTTGAACGTGTTTCACGGACTAAATTTCATATTATTCGACGAGGAAAATTGGAGAATAATTTTTATTTGAACTAGGTCAACTTTAAACTATAACATGCTGTCTCCATGAATCGAAAAATTATGTGGATATTATTCCAAAATACCCGGGTATATAATATAAGGTGGGGTTTTTAGTGTGGAACTGGTTGAAAATTTTATTATGGTACAGACTATCCAAAAAAGTTATATAAAAAAATTAGACAATGACATCTCCAGGCTTGGATACTATAGCGAATTCTACGGGGTGATTAATACCTACGGGTGAAAGCGAACATTTATTTATGTATACGCACAACAAACCATTAAGACTTATGGAGGGCATCTTTATAAAACACAATCATAGCCAAGAGGCATGTGGGTGGCAGTTTGAACATTTAATTTAAGCGAAAAGCAATGTTTATTTGTAAAATAAAACATTTTTTCTGTTTTCTGACAGAAATCAAATGTATTTTGAATTATCTAAATAAATTACATACAAACTTCGTTTTCTGTAAATTAATTGAATTCAAACATTATTTTGTCGGTCACCCTATATAAATAATTATGTTAATGTTTATATTACTGAATAGAGAATTAAAATAACCTTTCAGATGAGCTAGTCCACGACCCCTATTTTCATTTAAAAAATTATCTATTACATCATCACACCTAGACGCATAATGACACTAGTATGATATACAGGGTGTTTCTAAATAAGTGCGACAAACTTTAAGGGGTAATTCTACATGAAAAATTAACTAATAACAGTTTGCTCTATAAACATAACATGTCTACAAATTCTTCGTTTCCGAGATACATGGTGTTGAAATTTTAGGTCTGGATCCCGCGTATGAAAAAAAAGTTGATTAATAGCAAGCTGAAAATTTGTTAATAGCTTAAGGGTGTCTAATCGGATAAACTTTGATATATGGGAACACTTGAACAGGGGCAGTTTTAATTGTGGAACAGTTTAAAAATTTGGAACGGTCACACCACGAAAACGGCACATTTATTTTGTCCGACAGAACAGACTTAAACTCTCCGAACAGAGATTAAACTCTCATGCAAAAATCAGACTGCTATTTATCACCTGTCATAATTCCTGTCATTTGACATATTCTACATGTTCCACTCATTAAAACGCCCATTTGATGATAAATAGCAGTCTGATTTTTGGATGAGAGTTTAATCTCTGTTCGGAGAGTTTAAGTCTGTTCTGTCGGACAAAATAAATGTGCCGTTTTCGTGGTGTGACCGTTCCAAATTTTTAACCTGTTTCACAATTAAAACTGCCCCTGTTCCAGTGTTCCCATATATCAAAGTTTATTCGACTATACACCCTTAAGCTATTAACAAATTTTCAGCTTGCTATTAATCAACTTTTTTTTCATACGCGGGATCCAGACCTATTTGTCTTGCAAACTGATTATTTATTTATTGCTCTAAAATTAGTTCAGATATGCAAATGAAATTGGGTGAGCTTTAAGAGGCAGTTATTGCGTATTTTTGACATATAATATTTTATATTCACCATTGACGCGCATACGGGTAATGGTCTGAATTTTTTTAAGATAAATTTATAACTTCACTGAGATATTTTAATTTAAAAATTATTTTTGAATTACTCGTTTAAGTTGGAACAAATAAGTAATCTATATTCCCTCTTTTCATTCGACACGTCGTTTTCATGCAAAAATATCTTAACTGTTACAAAGTATTCTACATAAGTGTCTATAAGAATGTATACAATTGAGTATATGGGGGAGGGGTAAGGGTGGAGAGTTCACAAAAATGAAAAAAATTGAATCCTGTTAGTGAGGGCATTTTGCTTATCTTAACGGGGGTGCCCTTTAAAGAATTAAAAAAAAACGACCTGTTTCGGGATTTGTCTCAAATCGTTCCAAATTTTATTTTTCTAATCTTTAGGGAGGGTCAATAGTAGTGTAAGTTTAAAATCTCGACTGAATTCCGCCGTTGCGTTAGCCGTCATTTTGGTTTTAAACGGGAACTGTTTTTGATAAATATCTCCGCCATTTTCAACTTCTCGACAAAAAGTATGAGAACTAAAATTGTTGAAAATGTGATTTTTATAATTTCTTTCATTACAAGCTTTTTCGTGCGGTCGATATTTTCAGAAATATGGAGGAAAATAATGACAGTTATTAAAAAATTGTAATGAAAGAACTTATAGAAAAACACATTTTCAACAATTTTAGTTCCCATACTTTTTGTCGAGAAGTTGAAAATGGCGGAGATATTGAGCAAAAACGGTTCCCGTTTAAAATCAAAATGACGGCTAACGCAACGGCGCGGGCGGACCTTAGTCGCGATTTTAAATTTACACTACTATTGACCCTTCCTAAAAATTAGAAAAATAAAATTTGGGGCAGCTCGTCATGCAAGGTTAGACCTGTTATTCGTCTAACCCGACTGGACTATCCCTGCTATCTTCGTTATCTACCACATACGGAAATTGTTTTAACGAAAAAAGTTGGGCGTCTGGTCAAAATTAAACTACTCACGAAAAATTAGCTTGTTAGTAGTAAATGGTGAAAATAGGCCTGGGATCCCTGACCATATACCTAATAGTAATAGTTGAATTAAAATTTTAGCCAATGGGACGACAAAACCCCCATATAATCATCGATATTAGAAATATTCTCGAATTCCTTTAGTAATCGTACATGAATAGGATACGGAAAACTGCCCAATTAGAATCGTTTTAGCTGTTGGTGGTGGGTAGTAGGAAAATATCGGCTTTTCAACTGGTAGCTTGTGAAAATTTAATCAGTTGCTTCGCGGGAATTGAATTACGGCGAAAACCGAGTAAATAAATAAATAAACCGTTTCTTGTAAACGGTTAGTCACTTTTATTTGTTTTTGTTTTTATTTTAGCTGGCTTCACTTTAATTTAACAGAAAAAATTCGTTATAAAACGTTATTTGTCTTACTAGGTGTAATGAAACTCTGTTTAGCTAAATATTTAGCTTTAGTAATAGCTAACTGTCAAAATATTCCAGTAAGGGAGAACAAACAACTGGCAATTGCTACAGTTGCTAACCTAACTGACAAAAAAGCACCATTACGAGAAAACAGGCATCTGAAAGGAACAAATATCTTTATAGACGATGAGCTAAATAAGAGTGCACGGAAAATACAAAAAATTATACGTGACAAGGCTAACATGGAAAGGAAACAAGAAAACAGAATAAATATGGGGTACAAAAAGTTGTTGATAAATGGAGCACTGTGGAGATGGAGCAATGACGAAGAGAAATCGGAACCGAACTAACATACAAGCGCAAGTCCAAATCCAAAAAACTGATAACTGAATTGGAAAGCACGGAAACAACCGCAAAAGGAAAACGAGTAGGTACACAAGAAGATAAGATAAAGTTAGGCAATAAAAAACGGAAGAGAATAAATAAAAGAAAAAAAAATTTAAAGCACTCATGGGAGTGCCGACAGAAGTGAAAACTTCTTATAGTATCTAAATTACGAGCTCAATGCTTTTTCCTCATCCAAAAAGAAGTGCTATTAGTCCAGAGAAATAAGGTTTTTCTCGTGACACATCCCCCTCCAGGCCGAAACCAAATTTTTTGAGTAGTATGGACATCTATATTATTAACCTATATGTTTCCTGCAGCCGATTTTGGTGATATACATAGTTATAAACAAATGAAGATCGAAAAACGGTAAATTATCGCTTTTTTCGTCTATTACCAAAAAGTTAAGCACTTTAAACAAATTTGAGAGTAAGAAACTCATAAATCGTATAAAAAACATCAATATGGCATTCGCTGAATATGTCCAACCTTATTGGTTGCTTAGAAAATTGCAAAATAAATCATAAATATTGAGTTTTTTTAAATATTCGTAACTTAGGTAAAAATTAACTTAGAATCTTCTTATTACACGGAATGCCGAGACTTCTTGTACTTCAATTATATTTTAAATTTCAAAGCAATTGGTCAAATAGGTTAAAAGTTATTTAATTTATTTTTCCCAAATTCATTTTTTTGCAACACTATAAGTCAGAAAATTATGAGGTTACAATAATACTTCTAACAGTTTATGAAAGAAGAACATTTATACTATTACCTTAATTAAAAATAAATGACAGAAAATAATTTTAAACAGTGTAAAATTATTTTGCAAAAACATGTCCATTCTTTGCTTACTTATAAACAATTAGAATAACTTTTTAACCGTTACCCGTAGAAAAATTATTTTTTCATATTTAGAAAGACTGAATTTTTATACACATTTAGAAAGAAAAACAACTGTTCTAGGACATTTAGGGACAAAGTTAGCCCCCCCAATTTTTTAATTCACATGTTTTTGCAAAATTATTTTGCAATATCTATAATTATTTTTTGTCATTTTTTTTAAATTAAATTAATACTGTAAATTTTCTTCTTTCATAAACTATCCAAAATATTACTGTAACTTCATCATTTTCTGACTTACAGTGTTGCAAAAAAAATTAATTTTGGATAAACAAATTAAATAACTTTTAAACTATTTGACCAATTGCTTTGGAATTTAGGGTATAATTTAAGCACCATAAGTCTCAGCATTCCATGAAATAAGAAGGTTCTAAGTTAATTTTTACATAAGTTATGAATATTTATAAAAACTCAAAATTTATGATTTATTTGGCAATTTTCTAAGTAACCAATAAGGATAGACATATTCAGCGAACGCCATATTGAAGTTTTTTATACGGTTTATGAGTTTATTACTCTCAAATTTGTTTAAAATACTTAACTTTTTGGTTATAGACGAAAAAAGCGAAAATTTACCGTTTTTTGATCTTCATTTGTTTATAACTATGTATATCATCAAAATCGGCTGCAGGAAACATATAGGTTATTATTATAGATGACCATATTACTCGAAAAATTTGGTTTCAGCCTGGAGGGGGATGTGTCACCAACACGATATTTTTTTTCCTTATTTCTCTGAACTATATACCTATATTATATACGCGTTGCGTACGTTCTATGCTATTTATGTATACATATACATAATATATATGTACGAAATTTAGTTCGGCAAAGTGATGACGGTCGCAAATACAATACTTTTTCCCTATCTAAAAAGTGCAAAACGTCCCTAAAAAAGTTTTCACTTCACAAATTTACTTCGGCGAAGCAATGACGTTCGCTAATTGAATACTTTTTCTCCATCTAAAAAGTGCAAAACGTCCCTAAACCAGTTTTCACTTCAAAAATTGGTCGTCGAAGCAATGACGGTCGCGATGACGGTCGCTAATTCAATACTTTTTCACCATCTAAAAAGGGCACAACCTCCCTAAAGAAGTTTTCACTTCAAAAATGTATTTCGTCGATGCAATGACGGTCGGGATGACGGACACTAATTTAATACTTTTTCCCCATCTAAAAAGTGCACAACGTTTCTACAGAAGTTTTCACTTCAAAAATTTATTTCGCCGAAGCGATGACGGTCGCTAATTCAACACTTTTTCCCCATTTAAAAAGGGCAAAACGTCCCTAAGACAGTTTTCACTTCAAAACATTATTTCGTCGAAGCAATGACGGTCGCGATGACGGTCGCTAATTTAATACTTTTTCACCATCTAAATAGTGCACAACGTTTCTACAGAAGTTTTAACTTCAAAAATTTATTTCGCCGAAGCGATGACGGTCGCTAATTCAACACTTTTTCCCCATTTAAAAAGGGCAAAACGTCCCTAAGTAAGTTATCACTTCAAAACATTATTTCGTCGAAGCAATGACGGTCGCGATGACGGTCGCTAATTCAATACTTTTTCCCCATCTAAAAAGTGCACAACCTCCCTAAAGAAGTTTTCACTTCAAAAATGTATTTCGTCGAAGCAATGACGGTCGGGATGACGGACGCTAATTTAATACTTTTTTCCCATCTAAAAAGTGCACAACGTTTCTGCAGAAGTTTTCACTTCATAAATTTATTTAGCCGAAGCGATGACGGTCACTAATTCAACACTTTTTTGTCATTTAAAAAGGGCAAAACGTCCCTAAGAAATTTTTCATTTCAAAACATTATTTCGTCGAAGTAATGACTGTCGCGATGACGGTCACTAATTCAATACTTCTTCCCCATCTAAAAAGTGCACAACGTCTTTAAAGAAGTATTCACTTTATTTCGTCGAAGCAATGACGGTCGCTAATTCAATACCTTTTCCCCATCTAAAAAGTGCACAACATCCCTAACGAAGTTTTCACTTCAACAATATTACTATTATTATACGTAGATTATAATAATATATGTACAAAATTTATTTCGTCGAAGCGATGACGGTCGCGAAATCAATCCTTTTTCCACATCCAAAAATAGATTGTATATTTATTTTAAATTTAAATACTTCTACACAATTTATATATAGGTACATACACATAATAATTATACGTAAAAAAATTATTTCGCCGAAGAGATGACGGTCGCGAAATAAATCCTTTTTCCCCATCCTCAAATAGGTTTTACATTTATTTTAATTTTAAATACTTCTATACAATTTATATAAAGCTATACATAATACACCTATATATTATGTACAAAATTTATTTCGTCGAAGCTATGACGGTCGCAATGATGGTCGCGAAATCAATCATTTTTCCCCATCCTAAAATAGGTTTTACATTTATTTTAAATTTAAAGACCTCTACACAATTTATATATACATGCACATAATATATAACATAAGCGATGACGGTCGCGAATTCAATGCTTTTTCCCCTATCCAAAAATCGCACAACGTCCCTAAAGAAGTTTTCACTTCAATAAAAATTAGATCTTGGAACGTGAGGACACTACTAGAATCAGGAAAAATGCAGGAAATTGCAAATGAGTTACACAGACACAAAGGAGGTATTGCTGGATTACAGGAAGTCAGATGGGGAGGAAGGCAAAGTAGAAAAAAGTGATTATATAATATGATATGCACGAAATAAAAAACAAGGAAAAGGAGGGACAGCATTTTACATCAGAGGGAATTTAAAAAAAGAAGTCTTAGAATTTAAAGCAGTCGATGACAGAATATCATATATAAAAATAGATTATAAGACACAAAAATTATCTATAATTAACGTTTATGCACCCACCGAAAATAGTGATGAAATAACCAAACAAGACTTCTACGTGAAATTAGAAGAGACGGGGGATCAAGTGCCAAAACAGGATATACTAATTATCCTAGGGGATTTTAATGCACAAGTTAGAAGGGAAAGATATAATCAAGAAGTGGCAGGCATACATACAATTCATGACAAAACCAATGACAAAGGGGATAGATTATGTGGCATAGCAGCAGCACTAGAAATGGAAATAAGTAGCAACAAATATCAGCATAAACATGTACACAAAGAACATGGTTAAGACCTGGAACTAATACCGGAAACCAAATCAATCACATTCTGATCAAGAAAAAACAAGGGAAGTCAATAAATGATATACGATCATATATAGGAGCGAACATAGACTCCGACCACTTCCCTGGTGATTGCAAAATGCAAAATTAAGGCAAAACCAAAAGAGAGAAGAGAAGCAAAAAAGAAATGGAACATACATGTTAAAGGAGGACGAAATAAAAGATAGATACAAAGAAGAACTTAAAAAGGAATACAACATGAAGAACAAGAAATAGAAGAACAATGGAAACGAATTAAACAAGCCATAGAAAAGGCCTCGGATACAGAAATTGGCACAATAAGAAACATCAGAAGAAATGAATGGTTTGACCAGGAATGTAGAGAACAAATAGAAAGAAAGAACAAAGCCAGCTTGAAATGGATAAACTCAGGAACATCAGAAGATATGGAAACATATAGGAGAGCAAGGACAATAGCAAAGCAAACATGTAAAATGAAAAAGAAAAGAAAATTAGAAGAAATAATGATGGACGTCGAAAGAGAAAACATGAGAAATAATTCTAAGCCACTATATAATTACTTAAAATTAGGAAAAAACCAAAACCGATGGTAGCCATAGAAGAAGACATTTCGAGGAATTATATAAAGTAACAGGTGAGACGACACAGGAAGGGGACATAATAAGGATAAGACAGGACACGGAGGAATACACTGAACCTACATACGAAGAAGTAGCAGAAAGTATCAAGAAGATCAAGAACAGAAAAGCAGCGGGTTATGACAACATAAAAGGAGAACTCATCGAATATGGTGGAGTAGCCCTAACTAGAAAAATACATGAATTCATTGTAACGATTTGGAAAGAGGAAAGAATGCCAGAAGACTGGAAAACGGGAAAAATTATAACAATACCCAAAATGGAGACCAAAAAATATGCAAAAACTATAAAGGAATCACCTTGCTAAATGTAACATATAAGGTCATGACGGGAATAATAAAAAACAGACTAGCAGAGCATACCGAAAAAATCATATGAAATTACCAATATGGATTCAGAAAAGAAAAATCGACGATAGACGCTATTCACATAATATAACAAATCATTGAAAAAGCATATGAACACAACATGGAACTGCATATTTTATGCTGTTTGTGCATTTTAAACAGGCCTTCGATAAAGTAAACAGAGGAGAACTAATCGAAGATCTAACACGAATAAAAATACCAGGCAAAATAATACAGTTAATAAAAATGACAATGAAAGAGGCACAAGCAGTAATAGATTTAGTTCAAAAGACAACAGAAAAAATTAGGGTCCAAAACGGAGTCAGACAAGGGAATGCCCTGTCAACTGAGTTATTTATTACAGCTCTAGATTGTGGAATAAAAGAAGTAACAAATAACGGAATAGTTAATAAAAATGCAGTACAAATAGTAGGTTATGCAGATGATATCGTTATAATATCCCGGGACAAAAGATCATTAATTAAGGCATTCTCTGAAAAAGAAAAAGGGGCAAAAAGAAGAGAACTGGACAAAAGTATGGAAAAAACAAAGCACATGAACGCAAGCAGATTCAAGAAAACAAGTCTAACACAAATGATAATAGATAATTACAGATTTGAGGAAGTAGATACGTTCAAAGTCAAATACTTGGGAACGATGATTAGTAGAGATAATGAAAGGATATACCTGAAACAGAAACTACAAGCAGGAAATAGAGCTTATCACATAAATAAAAAAATAATAAAAGATAAAAAGTTAAGCAGAAATATAAAGATGCGAATATATAAGACTACCATAAGGCCAGTGGTAATGAATGCCATAGAAACCAACACCCTAACGTTAAAAGAAGAAGAACAGCTGAAAGTATTTGAAAGAAAAATAATGCGCAACATTCTGGGAATAAAAGTACTAAATGAAAACGAAAGAAGACCCTGGATGAACCATGAAATAGAACAATGGATGGAAGGAGAAAACATAGTGAAAGAAGCAAAAGCACAAAGAATAAGGTGGTATGGTCATATAAGTAGAAAAAGTGAAGATGATCCCATTAAAGTTATTACCAACTGGATACCCCTGAGACAAGAGCACGAGGCAGACCAAAAGCAAGATGGAAACAGCAAGTCGAAGACGACTTAAGAGTTATGAGAATTCGCAACTGGAAGAAAAATACTGAGAACCGAAATGAGTGAAGAAAAGTAGTGTTGAAAACGAAGACACACCAGAAGCTTTGAAGAGGCAGATTAGAAGAAAAGTGGACTGATCCCCCATGTCTTAACGGATCATTAAAGTGAAAAACAGCTAAAACTTCCACGAGAGTGTACAGCTTATACACATATACAATAGCTAACTGTTTAGCTAAATAATGAATATATATTTAGCGAAACTAATCTAACTTGACTTGGGTGTTGATTAGGGTGTTCCGAAAAACCCAAAGTTTAAAAATGTCGATCTCCCCGGCTATTTTCTGGTGATGGGTAGCCTACTTTACTTACTTAGTCCTAAGCCTTTCTACCTTTAGGTGTAAGGCTGGTGGAGTTGAGTTCGGCATTGTAGTCTCCATGCTTTCCGATCTTGTGTTAGGTTTCTTGCACTTTCCAATGTCAATCCTTTCTTCTCGACTTCTTTCCTGATTTCATCTACCCACATAACTCTTGGTCTTTCTCTTTTGTTTTTCCCCTGCACTCTCGTTTTGAACACTCATTTTGTTAGCCTCTCGTTCGACATTCTACACACGTGCCCGAACTATCTAAGTTCTCCCTCTACTATTTTTTCATTGACTGGTTCTAGTTTTAGGTTTTGTCTGATTGCTTCGTCTCGTATATTGTCTGTCCTCTTTCTGTTTGCTATTTTCCTCAGGAACCTCATTTCCATAGCATTCACTCTGGATTTTTGTCCCTCCGTCAATGTCCATGTCTCGCTGCTATACATGATTGTTGGTCTAACTACTGATCTATAGACTACCGTTTTTACTTTCTCCGGTATCTCTTTTTCCTCAAAAATGTTCTTTTCATAGTGTTAAATATAAGCTTCATAAGCTTCCTGTTCGTCCCATTCTCTCGTTTATTTCCATGTCTAGTTTACCATTTGAATCAATTATTACTCCTACAAGCCATCCTGCAAGAAAAATATTTTCAAAGCGAGGTCCAGGAAGAAGAAGAACATCCTGGTTAAAGAAACTTAGCACCTGGTTCAACACAATATATGTGCAGCTTTTCCGCGTTGCCGCAGATAAAGTGAAGATTGCCATGATGATCGCCAACATTCGTCACGGATAGGCACATCAACAAGAAGATTTACGAGGTATTTAAAATATTCCACTTGCTCTAGTTGTTTCCCGTCTGATTCTATTGCGTGTGTGTTGTTTTATCTGTATTAATGTTCATATTTATGATTGATAATTCTTCTTCTAGGATTTCAAGATTATTTGTAAGTCTTCTCTGTTTTCTGCTATCAATACCATGTCGTCTGCAAAGAGTAGCTCCGATATTGAGTCTGTTGCATTTGCCAGTATCCTAGTGTTATTTTTCTCATTCTTCTCTTGGCTTTCTTGATTGTTTCATCCAGTATCACTGAGAATAGCAGTGGACTCAACACGCATCTCTGTTTGACGCCTTGACTTGTAGTAAATTCTCTGGATTTCTTATTGATTCTTACTGTATTTGTATTGTTTTTGTACATATCCTTTATTACTTCTATTATGTGTCTGTCGACTCCTCTTTCTTTTAGTGTCTTTCCATACGTCCTTTCTTCGGTTCTGTCAAACGCCTTTTCCAGGTCGATGAAGCATATAATATGTATCTGTCTATTCTTATTGATTACCTTCTCACTTACTTGTCTTATTGTGAATATTAGGTCTTGCGTACTTCGGTACTTCCTGAATCCACACTGTGTATCTTCCGTAGTTGTTTCTATTTGGGTTTTTATTCTTGTATGTATTATTCTTGCGAATATCTTCCCAGGGATACTTGATATGGTGATACCTCGGTACTTATTACAGTTTCTCTTGTCTCTCTTTTTGTGTATTGGTAATATAATGTCTTTCTTCCAGTCCTTTGGTATTTCTGCTCTATTTATGATATCATTCATTAGTTCTTTCATGCTGTCCATTTCCTCTATTCCCATGAATTTTATCATTTCCGGGTGATATGATCCTTGCCTGGTGCTTTGCCTAATTTTACTCTTTCTATTGCTTTGTCTACTTCTTTTCTTGTTATGGATTCCACTTGTTGTTCTTCATTCCTTTCTTGTATCTCCCCTATTTTGTCCATGTCAGCATGTGTTAGCTCTTTGAAATGTTCTCTCCATCTTTCCAGTAAGTATTTGTTTTTCTTCTGTTACCATTGTTACTTTCTGTTACGTTTCCATTCTTGTCTTTTATATTCGGCATCGTGTGCTCTTTCTTTTGTCTGAGTTGCTTTAATGTGCCGTAGGAGAGTTTTTGGTTTTCCATATAATTTTTTGTCAGTTTTTGTCCAAACCTCTCCCATGACCTTTCCTTTCCTGCTTTCACCGCTATTTTAACCTCTTTCCTTTTTTCTTTATATGCCTCGTAATCTTCCGGGTGCTTTGTGCTTAAGTATCTCTTCCATTTGTCTTTTTTGTTCTTTGTTTTCTCTCCTATTTGTTCCGTCCACCATTCCGTTCTCCTTATGTTAGTATTTGCTATTTTTGCTTTCCCGCAAGTTTCCTCGGCTGCTTTGATTATGCTGGTTTTTAGATATTCTCATTTTTCTTCTATATTTGTATTTTTTGCCCTACCTTTCAAAATATTATCTAATTTTTCTTGGAATTTCTTCTGATATCTTTCCTCTTTTAATTTGTAACTTTTTATTTTTTCGTTTACTATCTTTCTTCTCATTTTTTCTTTTTCCTCTGTTGTTCTCATTCTCATTTTATTACTAGATGATAGTCACTGCCGATCTCTGAGCCTATTTTCACTTTCGTATCTTGTACTCTTTTCCATTTGTTGCTGCTTACTAAAAAGTAATCTATGATTCATTTTTCGTTTCTGCTGTCTTGTACTCTCGTGTATTTATGTACTTATTTATGTTTAAATTTTGTATTTGTTATAACTAGTTTGTAGTGCGTATAGAGTAGTGAGTATTTCTTCTCCTTCTTTTCCCATTCGCTCCTCTATTCCGCTGTTGTTTCCGACTCTACAGTTTAGATCTCCCATTAAAATTATGTTTTCTTCCTCATTATCAATTTGCATTCGGAGCTCCTCGATAAATGTATCTTTCTCTTCCTTTCTTGCATCTTCATTTACTCCGTAGGCTATTATTGTCCATATTTCCTCGTCCATCAGTTTCTTTTTCACCGATAATATTCTCTGGTTAACATATTATGTTTCTTCTATAACTTGTTGTAGTCTATGCGTTGCAATTATTATCGCGACTCCTTCTTTTGCTCTCTCGTTTGTATCCGCTCCTACCCAAAGTAACCAATATCCTTTGTGTATCCCGTTCTTCTTAGTTTGACCTATAATTTCAGATTTCTTCCTATGATATGTTCTACTCACTCCTTTACTGGCTTTGTGTCGTTAGGATCCAGTGTTAGGCCTTTCAATACTATATTATTTCTCCGTCTATCTTTTTCCAATTGTTCTATTCTTTTGTTTGCCATTTTTTATCCTTCTTCCAATTTTTCGTTTTTTTCTTTCAGTTCCTTAATATGTTCCATCGTTTCCTTTTGGTCTTTCCGTATGGTTCTTATTTCTGCCATCATTTCATCATTTTTCCACATAACTTCCCGCATCATTTTTGTCATCTCTTCATTTGTTTCGTTGCTTTTATTCGGTGTCCGTCTCTTTATGTTACTCTTTTCAAAATACAATTTATCTTCTTTACAACTTTTCTTCTTAGATTATTCGCCGCTACCATCGTCTTGCCATGTATTGGTTTCCTTTCGGACTGCCCACCACTGGCCATTTTAAATTAAATTTATTAAGTGAGATTACTTACTTTTAGGTTCACTGATGATGAACTGATAAGTCCGAAAACGGTATGAACGTAATCCGTTTGGATTTTTAAAAAATTTTAGAATTTTTATTAAATATACCAACTACACTAGGGAGTTTTACTTCATGTTAATTTTATTTAAATGATAATGTTACCCTCAGCACTAATACGAGTATACATTTTAAAGTTTATTTTTATTTCACACAAGAACACTTTTTAAAGTTAACGATAGGTCTTTTAAAAATCGGTGTTTTTATTTGTGATAGGTTTCGATTCCGAAATTACCTTATCGCCAACTGCACCGGTCGCACAACCTGCCGCTTCGCCTGCCAAACTCGAACTACCAATGGGTAGCCTATAAGCCTTTAATTTCAAATTTCAGCCTAAAATATTAACAGTAACCCTTGTCCCAAACCCCCCAAAAAATTTTGTTTTGGTTTTTTCAAAGATTTTTATTTTAATCTATAACTTTTTGTAAGGAAACAAACCAGTAAACTCAGTTTTAACTTTTATTTCATATATGTATATGTTCAGAAAAAAAACATAGGCTGTCATAACAAGTTTAGTACGGGGATTAAAATACAATAAATGTTACCTACCCATTTTTCACGTTTATTGGTCTTTCTCAAGATATCTTGGTACCTAACTATGAAAATTATTCTGGTTCTCGTTAAAAAAACAACACATTTTCTAACTAATTGTATATCTGGGGTGAGAGCACGCCAAATAGAATTCTATTTTGCTGACGTCACAAAATCGAATTTTACAATGGGAGAATCGACGGTTGCTAGGCAACGTGACGTCATGAAAATAGAATTCTATTTTGCGTGCTCTCGCCCCTGGATATAAAGGAATAGGTACACAAAGCTGTTGCAAATTGATTTAAGGCGGGTTGACACGATCTAAGTGTACTTGGTCCAAGTCTACTTGGACGCAGCGCGCGTAACACTTGTTTAGAAGCTACTTTGATCGTGTGAGCGGGTTGACAAGTTCCAAGTGTTCATCATCCAAGTCCACCCTAGTCTATGTGGACGTTGCTCGCACAACGCTTGGAAACTCCTTTGATCGTGTCACCACCCTCGTCCATATTTCTATCTACAGGTTCTATCCAAGTCGAGTAGGACGGTGTCCAACTTTCTTCCAAGTAGTGTTAAAGTGTAGTTACAATGGCGTGGCAGTCGGAAAATATAAAACAGGATATAAATACAAATAGAAGATTGGCTGAAAGGGAGAGCGTTCGATTTGTGGAGCTGTAAGGAGCTGAGGAAGCATTATGGAATATAAAAATAAGGATGTTAGAAGTGCGGCCCTAAAACAAATAAAAATGCACTTGAATATTCCTGGTTTCACAGAAAACGACGTATTAAAAAAAATTATTGCCATGAGAACTACGTATCAACAGGAAGCCGAAAATATAAAAAGCATAAACTACAACTGAAGACATTTATGTGCCCAATATAGCGTGGTTTGATATCGCAGAGCTATTTTTATATGCTGTAATAATGATCAGAAAAGATTCTTTAATCTGCTCCAAACGCCTCACGTATCCAATTAAGAGTCCAAATTTTCCTTTTTTTCTTTTTTATTTCTTTTTTCTGGATCTCTTAGCTCATGTATTGACATATCAGCAGTCAGCAACCACTTGAATACCCTCCATATTTGCAGTTGTTATTTTATTTGACGTCCAAGTAATTTACACGATCAAAGTAGCTTCCAAGTAGCGCGCGCAGCGTCCAAGTTGACTTGGACGAAGTATATTGGATCGTCTCGACCCGCTTTTAGATGGATAATAGTAACTACCTCAGTAAAAGTTTGTTTAAAGCAGTGGTGGGCAAACTTTTTTAATGGGGGGCCACAAAGTTCAAGAAATTTTATAGAAAGGCCAGATTTAAAGAGTAATAAATGTTGCCTTTCTGAAATCGGTTAAACACTTTCTCTGGTTTTGAACTACTTGTAACACACTTTTTGCTTGCTTTTTCATTCCAGACATTTCGTTTTCCCTCACAAATTATAAAAAAAGTAAATAAAGTGTGTTACAAGTAGTCTAAAACCACAAAAAGTGTTTTACCGAGTTCAGAAAGGTAACTTTTATTAATCTTTAAACAAACTTTTACTGATGTAGTTACTGTTTTCCATTTAAATCAATTTGTATAACAGCTTTGTGTATTCCTTTATATTCAGGTGTATAATTAGTTAGAAAAAAACGAGAATAATTTTCATAGTTACGTACTCAAGATATCTTGAGAAAGACTAATAAACGTGGAAAATGGGTAATATTTATTATATTTTAATCCCCATATTAAACTTATTATCATAGCCTATGATTTTTTCATGGCTCCTTGAAAAGATGTAGCTAACTTTAATGAAACAGTGCAATGAATAAAAACTGGAATGAAGAAGGAGAAGAAGTTAATACGACAAGGATTATATTTAATTCTAAACATCAGACTAATTCAACGGCTAGACAGTTATATCACTGTCGACATCAGTGGCAATAGATGCCAAAAGGCATCAATGCCAGTTTTTTCCTTCAGTATTCATCAAATCTTGGAGCAATTTGCAATTACTTCGATAGTTTGTTATTTGACCTCATACTCCAGGGAAATAAGGCAAAAATATACCATGTTCGGGACACTTGAGCAGCTAGGTTGCAAATGGGTTTTTTGGGTACTATATACCTAATACATTATACATACAAAAATGCCCGTCACAGTTCGGACGAGAAATTTAGTTATTAACAAATAAGTGTCAAAAATGGCAGTTTTTTCGTTTAAATCGCTACGGGTAAAAATAGGGTAATTAAATATCTTATTTATACTATTATTCTCGTACTAGATGAGCCAAGGTTTAAAATGGCAGTCTTTGAATTTCGGTTCGATCATTTGTTGCGTCAGAAATTGCAAAATAAGACTAAAATTTCGAAAATAAAAAAATTGCTAAACTTTTGCGAAAATGACCTTAAGACTTTCATATTGCACGAAAAGTTGAGACAAATAGTCCATATAATGCACAGAAAATTTTAAGACGATTCGTCAATTAGTTTAAATTTTCAATTTGTTTATCCCAATGAGCTTTTTTTCGCAATAATATTGTTCAGAAAATAGCAATGTAATAGCAATTATGTGAAAACCACATGAAAGAAGAAAAGTCATGATTTCAAAGTGTTTAAAAAAAATCATTAAAAAGTTATTTTTATCATTCCGAAAACATTTTACTAAACTAGGGTCTTTTTTAGTTCATAAACAATTTGAATAACTTTGTTAATATTGACTCTAGATTAAACTACTTTGGGATTTGAAAAGCTGGTATTTTTATACGAATTTTCAAAAAAACACTTTTTGCCTAGGTTAATTACAGTCAAAGTTAGCCACTTTTTTTATTTAATTGGCAGCTACTTTGTTTATAACAATTAAGCAGCGCAAGTAGCGCCATTTCGAATTGAAGGTATATAGTTTATGTGTAAAAGTTTGAGTAAACTTTAAACTTCAACAAAGTTGCTAATAAAGCTCTAAAAATACTGTTCTAACGAAATCGATTTGTGGTCGGTGGAAATGAATTATTAAAATCCGTGCACTCAAAAAATGAAACTGATTCTTCAAACATATGCTGCGATTAATATCTCCAGAGCTTGTTAATTGATTTTGATCATAATTTTTTTAAATTATATGTACTCGTAGTCTTGTAGAGTACGTTATGTACGTAAATCCCCACTTAACATTTCAAAATGTTAGGGGGAGTTCCCCTTATCACTCAGGGATATGAAAAATAGATTACGACCAATTCTAAGACCTACCTAATATACATATATAATTTCATAAAAATCGGTCAAGCGGTCTCGGAGGAGTATGACAACTAACACTGTGACAGGAGAATTTTATAGATGTAAATATATAGATGGGTATTAACAAATAGGGGTTGGTGATGGAAAAGTGTAAATTAAGGGTTGTATGTATTTTTTAATCCTACATCATATAAAATTAAGACAGACAATTTTGTCCAAAAAAATAAAAAAAAATGTCAGGGGGCAACCCCCCTTATAACTTATGGATATGAGAAATAGATTAAAATCTATTCTCAGTCCCATAGGATACACTTGTAAAATTTCATAAAAATCGACCAAGCCGTTTCGGAGTAGTATGGTAACTAACACTGTTACAGAAGAATTTTATGTATATTGAAGTAACTGTGAATTAAATAATAAAAGTGGCTAACTTTGACCGTAATTAACATAGGCGAAAAGTTTTTTTTTTAAATTTGTGTAAAAATACCAGCTTTTGAAATTCCAAGGTAAATTTACTCTACAGTCTACAAAGCTATTCAAATTGTTTTCAAGCCAAAAATGACTATACTTTAGTAAAATGTCTTCGTAGTGACAAAAATTACTTTTTAATGATTATCTTCAATAATTTGAAAACAAGACTATTGTTCTTTCACGTGGTTTTCACAGAATTTCTATATAATTATTATTTTCTGAACAATAACATTACAAAAAGAAGCTCTTTGGGATAAACAAATTGAATAAAATTTAAACTAATTGACGAATCGTCTTATAATTTTTTGTGCAGTATATGGACTCTTTGACTCAACTTTTTGTGAAATATAAATAGGTCTGGATCCCGCGTATGAAAAAAAAGTTGATTAATAGCAAGCTGAAAATTTGTTAATAGCTTAAGGGTGTCTAGTCGAATAAACTTTGATATATGAGAACACTGGAACAAGGGCAGTTTTAATTGTGGAACAGGTTAAAAATTTGGAACGGTCACACCACGAAAACGGCACATTTATTTTGTCCGACAGTACAGACTTAAACTCTCCGAACAGAGATTAAACTCTCATGCAAAAATCAGACTGCTATTTATCACCTGTCAAAATTCCTGTCATTTGACATATGCTACATGTTCCACTCATTATAACGCCCATTTGGTGATAAATAGCAGTCTGATTTTTGCATGAGAGTTTAATATCTGTTCGGAGAGTTTAAGTCTGTTCTGTCGGACAAAATAAATGTGCCGGTTTCGTGGTGTGACCGTTCCAAATTTTTAACCTGTTCCATAATTAAAACTGCCCCTGTTCCAGTGTTCCCATATATCAAAGTTTATCCGACTAGACACCCTTAAGCTATTAACAAATTTTCAGCTTGCTATTAATCAACTTTTTTTTATACGCGGGATCCAGACCTAAAAAGTCGTAAGGTCACTTTCGCGAAAGTTATAGCAAATTTTTTATTTTCGAAATTTTAGTTTTATTTTGCAATTTTCGAAGCAACAAATGATCGGACCAAAATTAAAAAACTGCCGTTTTAAACATTGGCTCATCTACTAAAAGAAGAATACTATAAATAAGATATTTAATTATCGTATTTTTACCTGTAGCGATTTAAACGAAAAAACTGCCATTTTTGACCCTTATTTGTTAATAACTAAAATTCTCGTCCGAACTGTGACGGGCATTTTTGTATGTATAATGTATTAGGTATATAGTACCCAAAAAACCCATCTGCAACCTGGCTGCTCAAGTGTCCCGACAAAAACCTTTATTTCCCTGGAGTATCAATCAAATAACAAGAAATAAAAGAAAAAAATTACACACAGAAATAATGAAATGATACACACAGAAATAATGAAATAAGTAATTTTTTTCCGTGGGCGTACCTAAATGTTACAATTGCTCACCAAATCAATTCGTAACAATCTTTTTTAGCAATGACTTCCAAGATACCGTCAAACTCGTGATTATATCCTAACATTCAAGTTGCGTGCTGCTATGCGAATGACTCACGAGCTGATTGTTTGTATCGATTTTGTTAACATATGTTTTTACAAACGGCATTAATAATTTCTGACGGCTGTTATCTCGATTTGGTGCCTTACTAATCAAAGGATTTTCGAAGATAACAATTTAAAGGTGCTAAAAAATTAGACATAACTTGTAAATGTCAAGGATGCGATTGTGCTGCAGAATATGCTTAGAGCCGTTTTACATGACCGAGATTTACTTCGAAACTGACGCTGATAACTACCATGAAAAATTATCTAATAAAAATATTAGATGTAAAACACAAGATGTACTCTGAAATTCCCCATGATAATTTTCAATATAAAAATTTAAAACCTGTTCTATATTCTAGAAAGTTTTCAGAGTAAACTGCGCGAATTTCTGCGCAGAACGTTAAATAATGCGGTGGTGTTTACGATAACCTTTATAATTACAACACATGCTTATTTGTTTATTCAGTGAAGTATCTTTGTTCAAATTATTTATTTTTGCACAATAATTTACTTCTCTGTCTAAATATATTACTAAAGAATAAACAAATGAATGAATAGCTTATGAATGGTAGCTTATAACCTTAAAATGTCATTTTACATTTCTTCTTTTCTTATGTTACCTCTAACTTAGTTTTCTTTCAACGGTGGCCTTTTATTTATAAAAAAATTATATTTAATGTCAGTCACATTACACACTACGCATGCGTTTCACAACAATTATGTTAATATTTAACTATAGGTGTAAAACAAGGAACAATGGAAAAATTGTATAATTTTACTACATAAATTTTCGTTATTATTCTTGAAATAATTTTCGAAGTAAATCTCGGTCATGTAAAACGGCTCTTACGGAGTATTTCTCTTCTATCGCATATTTCAATATTGCGCACATTACTACCATAATATCAATATCATATTCTTCTGCCTTCTATATACAGTATAGTATGGAGTCTGGTGCAAATGAAAGGAATAAATTCGTTATTTCGTTAGCCTGCGACTTTAACCTTTAACTATACGCGCTGGCGTATTTTGTACGCCAAATATAAGAATGCTTCTGCAAATATATTTTTTCTACAACCGTGTTAAAAATGCAATTTTTAGCACTCCATACGAGCGTTAAAAATGCTACTTTAAGGCACTAGTGCTTTAAAATTTTTAAGGCACTGCAGTTCGTATTGACCGTATAGACAATTTTGATGTAATGTCAAAAAAATATAAAAATGGAATGTCAGTCAAGTTCAAGTAAAAGGTTTTGTAGATATTGTCCTGTAATTACGTTTGTAGAAAAAATAGTGTATGATATGCGTGTTAAAAAGTACATTTTTAAGACACTCATGTGAATTGCAGAACTCGCTTCGCTCATTCTGCAAACTTTCACACACTTATATCATAAATAACTATAAAAACTTTCTTTTTAGCCTTGTAGACGGAGAGGCAGCGCTGAAAAATCTATTTGAATTTACTAAAGCTAGATTTTTCACAGTTGATTACTGTGAGTGTGTAGAGAAACATACTGCGGTCGATCAAGCGAAACGTAGAACAGGGGTTACTGAGAGGGTATCAAAGTTGCTTTCCTACGAAGGTAATTATTTCCATTTACTAAGGCTGAAAATCAGTACACATTCTAAATTGAATATAAATAAAAGTTATTATAGTCGGTCAGCTGTATGACGGGACAGAGCCGGTCGGTCGGCCCCAATGGTCGATTGAGGAAATGAAGCATTTTGGCTCGCAATTTTTTCGTCCAGCATGGATTTACTTGAAATTTTCACAGAAGGTAGAGAATAGTCCAAGGATCATTTTCTATATCATGCCGCTATCATATGCTAAAACCTTGGGGTGGTTGCCACCCCATCTCGGGGGTGGGAATTTTTATAGAAAACTGTAAAAAAAAATTGTAGCATCAAATGTAAGCAAGTTACGCTCAAAATAAAGTTGGTCCGTTTTGTTTTGGCAAAAAAAAATCGTAAAGATCATCCTTTAATTAGCAACTTAAATGAAATTAATCGTTACCGCTTCACAAGTTACTTGACTTACGTTGTCTTTATATGATCTGTAAGTTTCATCGATTCAAAGTGCTTATTTTTGAAAAAAAAATTGGTTTTAAAGTAAAATATTAAAAATTTTAATTTTGAAGCTTTTTTTTCAAAATAACTTAAAAATTGTTAGAGATACCAAAAGTCTTAAACAATAAAAAAGTCGGCTTTACTTTTCTGAATATTTTGTATTTTTTTGTTTTTCTCTAAGACAAAAATTGGTCAAGATTCGGTGTTTCTAAATTTGCATACACTCGTGATAAGTGACTCGTTCAAGCCCTTTTAACTACAGCTCTTTCAAAAATAAGGACTTTGAACCGATGAAACTTACAGATCGTATGATCAATACATACGCGCGAGTAAAAAACTTGTGAAGAGATAACAATTAAGTTTATTTGAAATGCTAAGTTATTTTGTAGAAAAATTAACATATTCACTGGCAAATAACTCGAAAAGTATGAACTTGGTGAAAAAACTTTATAGAACAAAAGTTGATTAGAATTAGTAATTTTATCCATTTCCGGACTTATTTCGAACATATATTTTCATCCCCAAAAGGGGGTGAAACTCACCCCTAGGACAAAAGCACACATCGGCACAATATCACTTTTCTCTTTGACTTATTAGCTATGTGTATGCCAAATTTCCTGTCAATCCAAGCAGTTCTTTAAAATTTAGAGGTTTTGCAATATTTTACCTTCAAAGAACGTACTACGAAAAGTGTTCCGTTTTTTGGTAGTTTCTCGATGAAATATTCGATTTGGAATTTGACGAATAAGAACCTACTTTTCATTAGCTACAACTTTGCTTGTACTGGGTCTACAGACTTAATGTATGCAAAATTTTTTCATTTTTTTATAAGCTATATTTTTATTAAGAATATTTTTTTCGACAAAATACTTACTTTTTGAGTTATTTACGAAAAACCGTCTAAAAACGTGGATATTTTGTTTAAAAATGAACAAATTCACTCGCAAATAACTCGAAAAGTATTGACTTGGTGAAAAAACTCTATAGAACAAAAGTTGCTTAGAATTAGTTAGTTTATCGAATTCCGAACTTATTTTGGACATATATTTTTTCACCCCCGATAAGGGGTGAGAGTCACCCCCAGGGCAAAAGCACACATCCTCACAATATCACTTGTTTTCTTTGACTTAATAGCTATGTGTATGCCAAATTTCATGTCAATCCAAGCGGTTCTTTAAAATTTAGAGGTTTTGCAATATTTTACCGCTAAAGAACGTACTAGTGTAGATTATTTAAGTAGTTTTGATATTAAAAATACTTGGGCGATGTAAAAACGTAGCAATTTTACTTAAAAATCATGGGCGCCATAAACTTATTAAAATTAACTACTCTATGCCTGTACATATTTAAATGTTGAAAAAAATAAAATTACTTTACATGACGATTTATTATAAATAGGTACTCACCATTGCTATCTCAAGTATTGTCTGCCTTTTTAACAATCAGGATTAGAGATTGAATTGCAAAAGAAAAGACTCATATAAGGTTAACGACGTTCTACACCTTCGGCAAAGAATTAAGGATTCGCATGAAATTTTAGTATGTTATAGTTTACTTCAAAAAACTAAGACTTGATTTTTTAAAAATTGTTTTACCGTGCCGTTTAATTACTATTAAGGGTCAAAGTTAAGTTTTAACATGGGCTCTTATGGGAATTCTTAGAAAGTTAATAACTTTTGACCCAAATTTACGATTTTTAATTATTTGTGCTTAAATTAAAGGTTTTTTTGTAAGGAATAACATATTAAAAAATGAGGATTGTTTACCGTACCATTTATTTTTAATTTATTTATTATAATTAATTCCGTAATTTTCGTAATTTATTATAATTTATTTTTATAAAGTATTCAAAACTGAAACATATGATTTGAGTATTCTGCTATAAATGCATTGTTACCAACTTTCGCTTGCATATAAGTTTCCCCCCTTTCCTCCGAGAGACATACCCCGCAACGAAGGTGTAGAACGTCGTTAAACATATTTATTAAAAAAAAATAAAGAGAAAATTGGAGTTTATTAAAAAAATTAATAGCGAAAAAGTCCTTTATTTGGTTATGAGATTTAAAAAAAAATTGTTCGATCTTCAATGTAAATACCTGGTATTCTGGTCTGCGTTAGCTGCTACAGGCAACTTGTGTAGAATTTCTCATCTGCAATTTCTTTTCAGCACAACGCTGAACCTGCACATGATTATTAGAGTTCTACAGTACATATTTTATCATTTATATCAAAAGATAAAATTCCATAGTTTTGATGAAATAAGTAACTGCTTTTGTGTTCACTTCACTTATTATGACTTAAAATTGTTTTCTTTTCATTCGTTTGACTCAAGAAAATTTATGATAAGTTTTGTTAAACCATTACATTTTGACTGAAGACTGGGGACTACGCGTCCCGCGACACTTGGGTCACTTTAATTTTGCAGTACCTAACATACTCTTCACTCACAAAAAAAAGCACGCACAGTTGTGTATGACCTACAGAAAACAACAAAAATAATACCGGTATGGTTTTCACTACTACACACATCATTCCTTCTCACTTTCCACAAGGAATCTCCTCAAGGTTCTACTGAACTTAACTCTGCATCAAACCAAACTTAACTTTTAAACTGAACTTAAACTCTTTCATTCGTTTGACTCAAGAAAATTTATGATAAGTTTTGTTAAACCATTACATTTTGACTGAAGACTGGGGACTGCGCGTCCCGCGACACTTGGGTCACTTTAATTTTGCAGTACCTAACATACTCTTCACTCACAAAAAAAAGCACGCACAGTTCTGTATGACCTACAGAAAACAACAAAAATAATACCGGTATGGTTTTCACTACTACACACATCATTCCTTCTCACTTTCCACAAGGAATCTCCTCGAGGTTCTACTGAACTTAACTCTGCATCAGACCAAACTTAACTTTTAAACTGAACTTAAACTCTTCAGTACCGCCGCTACGGCCCGAGGCTCCAGGAACTTGAACTAGCAACTCTGAATTCAAAACTTATAACTTAAACTGCCTGACTTAAACTCCCCTAATTAATAATCATGAATCCTCAAACTCAGACACACTCTGTCTCTCCTACCACCTCCTACTACAGCATCCTTCAACCATTAAAAAAGAATCAAACATTCCTTCCATTTATTATTGACCAATAGGAAAATGATAATTCTGACATTACATAAATGCACTTGTGGATCTTGACGTAATCCAGAAGTTCAAATCAGGCCGTCTCACGGATTTCAGTCGCCAGAAAAATAACAAATACTTTGTCGGCAGGTAAAGTCGTATGTTCCCAAAGGACTACAACGATATCGTGGAATTTATGAGATATACAATGAGACGATCACTCATCTAAAAGTGTAAGAAATCCAACGGTTTTCAAATGAGAACTACTAGACTAATAAGTAAAACTTCTATTGAACCGAAATACATGATTTAATACACGGTGACCGTTTCAATACTATTGACGTCATCCATCTGGGCGTCATCACGTAATCAGTGATTTCTTTAAATGAGAATAGAGGTCGTGTGCTAGCTTATTACTAAATATAGTAATGTAAACATTAATATAATTATTTCTACAGAGTGTCAAAAAACCAATTTTGTATTAAATTAATTGATTCAAAAAGAAGAATTTATGTAATTTATTTAATTTATACATTTTACTGCTGTCCGAAAACAGAAAAAAATGTTTATTTCACAAATAAACATTGCTTTTCGTTTAAATTCAATGTTAAAACTGCCAAGAGGCAGAGGTGTAACCATGATGATCCTAAATCCTAAGCGGGGGGGTTACATTTACTTAAAGGCCTCTGGGGGGTATGGAATAATAATGGTGTTAAGCGTATAGAACTCAAAGTACATCCAAAAGGGGGGGGTTATAACCCCCAAAACCACCCCCTGGTTACGCCTATGCCAAGGGGCAGGAGGGTGGCAGCTGTTCTATTTTTTGACAGCATTTAAATGTATTTTAGAATTAAACAAATTATGTACATTCTTCTTTTTGTGTGAATTAATTTAAATTATTTTTTTGACTTCCTGTATAACTAATTTAATTATATTTATGTTTATATTACTGTATAGAGAATTGAATAACGTTTCAAATAAGCTAGTACACGACTCCTATTCGCATTAAAAAAATTTTCGATTCCGTTATCACGCCCGGATGGAGGACGTAACTAGTCGAATGTAAGTGCCAAAAATCATACTTAAAAATCGACCTGTTTCGGAAGTTTTTTTTAAGTCGCCGGTTTGCGAAATAACTAATGTATTTCTTTCATTTGCACCATACTGTATATTATAATGTATATATGTATCCAGGGGAGATAATTCCGTTATGGTACAAAATATTAAAAGAGTTATTTAGAAAAAAATGTAGGAATAACATTCTCCAGGCTTGGATATTATCCCGAACTCTACAGGGTGATGAGTAACTACGTGGTAAAGCAAAGATACAATTTTTTAATTGGATTTCCATTATTGTACCCCCAATATGGAGTATACAAGGTATTTAACGAGTTGTGATCATTTTTGTTTCGAAATCTCTATGAAATAAACACACTGTATACAGGGTGAGGCAAATAAAGGGCCTATTAGAAATATCTCGAGAACTAAAGCCAACAGAATCATGAAAATTGGAATAAAGGGGTTTTGAAGGATGATCTATTAAATGAAAATATTTTCATCTCTTTGCAACTTCCGGTTATACCGGAAGTTGCTTATAACTTCGTTTTTTTTTAATGGGACACCCTGTATATTTTTGCATTTGTGGATTCTCTCCGATGTCTTCTTTCTTAAAATATGAGGTTTTGTAATATTATACAGGGTATTTTAAAAGATAATTACGTTTTTTTATTAATTTCGTAGCAAAATTAACACCCTGTAGAATTGTAGTAGTTTGACATCTAAAACTCTACTATTGTTAAGAATCATTAGTACAGCTAAATTTTTAATTTTAGTATTCAGGGTTGGTCGAAACTCGGAATGAGTATTTTCTGAGTTTTCTTAAATGGAACACCCTGTATTTTAGTATTGTAATGAAATGATATTTTATGGTACTTTTTTATTTCTTAAGCATTCCCTATACCTAACTGCTTTAATTTGTGCTTAATTGTTAATCGCACCAACAATCTTAACTAAGTAGGTATTTCGATAGCTAAACCATTATTGGTAATTTTAAGGACCAGTCTGGATTAATATGTATTTATTTCTGAAAAATTATTTGGGATTGAGTATTTTCACGGCCAACCTAATAAAATTTTACGTATTTTTTGTTGCAATTAGTGTTTAGCTTGAATCACCAATAACTCACAAATTAAAGCAGTTAGGTATAGGGAATGCTTAAGAAATAAAGAAGTACTATAAAATATCATTTCACTACAATACAAAAATACAGGGTGTTCCATTTAAGAAAACTCAGAAAATACTCATTCCGAGTTTCGACCAACCCTGTATACTAAAATTAAAAATTTAGCTATACTAATGATTCTTAACAATAGTAGAGTATATTAAAAATCATTTGAACGTAAGTAGAGTTTTAGATGTCAAACTACTACAATTCTACAGGGTGTGAATGTTGCTACGAAATTAGTAAAAAAACGTAATTATTTTTTAAAATACCCTGTATAATATTACAAAACCTTATATTTTAAGAAAGAAAACATCGAAGAGAATCCAGAAATGTAAAAATATACAGGGTGTCCCATTTAAAAAAACGAAGTTATACCGGTTGAGATGAAAATATTTTCATTTAATAGATCATCCTTCAAAACCCCTTTATTCCAATTTTCATGATTATGTTGCCTTTAGTTCTCGAGATATTTCTAATAGGCCAGTTATCTGCCTCACCCTATATAAAAGAATTGTCAAAATAACTGTCAAAGTTTAAATACATAATTCAAAGTTTCTCTTCGAATTTTGTGATTTAACCACAGATTATTTAACGTAGATAAAATTTGTTCAGTCCATTCTTGTATCGACATATCGAAGTAATTTAGTACAGCAAAAAAACACCCTGTTCGGGACTGTGACAAGCCCAGTCCAGGAAAACTAATACACAGGTACGCAAATGATGATAAATATATTTTTCAAAATATGTTTCCATCCGGGATAAATACAGAGTTTAGTAATAATTCAATAACCAATCCACAAATGTATCAACAAGTCAACACACAAGGGCAACTAGCCATGAATGTACAAACCACGCCATATCTAATATCGATGTCGCAACCAGCACCAACTAAACCAATGCCACCTAACTTGTACCCTCCACTACCACAGACACAAATTCCATTAGTGCCGATCACATATCATAGTTCTGCTTCAAATTATCAATTACAACGATTGCCATCCACCAGTGAAGAAGAGGAAGAAAACAACGAACCAGCTAGCAGCAACGATTGGCAAGAAATTAGAAGCTCAAAAAGAAGAAAAATCAGAAAAACAACAGACAATGCAAACAGTACAAATATTATTGTAACAGAAAATAGATTTGAAGCGCTAGAAAATGAAGTAATCCCTCCCAAGGAGAACAACACAGCAAACCCTCCACCAATTTTCATACACGGTGTACAAGACTATCAAAAAATGGTACAAAAAATTAAGGATGTAGCAGAAAGGGAAGAATATCATACAAAAAGTTTAACTAACAATGTCGTAAAATTAAGTTGTGGCACGCCAGATACATATAGAAAAATGGTTAGATATTTTAATGAACATAACATTTATCACCATACATATCAGTTAAAACAGGATCGAGCCTATAGAGTTGTAATAAAATACCTTCACCACTCTACAAACACCGAGGATATAAAAAACGAACTCCTAAAACTGGGTCATAAAGTTCGAAATATAATAAATGCACAACACAGAATTACTAAAGAGCCACTTAATTTGTTCTTCGTGGATCTCGAACCGGCAGCAAATAACAAAGATATTTATAACTTAAGGGGGCTACAGAATAGAGTTATTGAAATTGAACCTCCCCGAACAACCAAAAATCGCATAATACAATGCATGAGATGCCAATCGTACGGTCACTCCAAGTCATATTGCAATAAACCATTTGTATGCGTCAAATGCGGAGGAGCCCACAATACCACAACTTGTAAGAAGACTAGAGAAACTCCAGCAAAATGTGCATTATGTGGTGGGGATCACCCCGCAAATTATAAAGGATGTGAACATTACCAAAAAATTTATAATATTAATAACAGGTATCATAACAGAGGAAACGTATTAAATCCAGCAATAAATCAAATACATACACAACCCAGAATATATACACAACCCAGGATTCAGAATCAGTATGAAAGTTACGCTCAAGCTGCAGCAAATAATCAGAACAATAACGAAGATACAGCGAGTATACTTACCAAATTTCTAGAAGAGTTTAAAAATTTATTTAACCAGCTAATGCAACAAAACAGTATGGTGCTCAACATGATTTCCATGCTAGTAAATAAAGTAAACTAACAATGTCAAAGTTCATAAGAATTGCCCAATGGAATGCCAATGGTCTTCCTAATCATAAAGAAGATATAAAACTATTTCTGGAACAAAATTTCATTGACATACTACTAGTAAGTGAAACCCATTTTACAGTCAGAACCTACTTCAAGATACCTAAGTATAAATTATATTACACAAATCACCCAGATGGTACAGCCCACGGAGGTTCAGCCATATTGATAAGAGAAACTATAAAACATTATGAAATGCTAAAATACGAAACAAATCACATTCAAGCAACATCGATAAAAGTACAAACTCTTCCATATGATATAACTGTCACAGCAATTTATTGTCCGCCCAGGCATAGACTTACAAAAGAAGATCTTCTACCCTTTTTCGAAACTCTAGGGCCAAAATTTATAGCAGGTGGAGATTACAACTGTAAACATACGCTATGGGGTTCACGCCTAACAACCACCAAAGGCAGAGAGCTAGCAAAAGTTATCCAGGATAAAAGCTACTCATTCCTATCGACGGGATCACCGACATATTGGCCAACCGATCCAAATAAAACACCAGACCTATTGGATTTCTTTATTACAAACGGAATATCTCAATCATATACAGATGTAGTACCAAGTTTTGATTTATCATCAGATCATAGTCCCATAATTGCCACAATTAGCACAACGGTGATAATCAAAAAACCAACACCTCGACTGCATAACTTCAAAACAAACTGGGACACATACCGGCTAATCATAGAACAGGAAGTAAATCTACTAGTGAGATTGCAAACTCCCGAACAAATAGAAACAGAAACTAATAATCTAATCAACTTACTTCAAAATGCTGCCAAACAGTCTACCCCTCAACCTGGACAAAAAAAATTTTCAACCAACATTCCTCTTGAAATAAAAAGACTAGTAGCAGAAAAACGAAAAGCCAGATCAATTTGGCAAAGAACTCACAGACCAGACGACAGGACAGTTTATAATAACAAAACAAGAAACTTAAAAACAGCTCTAGAACAGATGAGAAACAACTCATTTGAAAACTATGTATCAAACCTTTCGCGTCAAGATAACTCTATCTGGAAACCAATCAAAAACAAAAATAAACCAATAAATACTTCACCTCCAATTCGGAAAAACACATTACCACCAGGACCATGGGCAAAAAGCAACAAAGAAAAAGCTGATTTATTTGCTGAACATCTAACTGAAGTCTTCAAGCCACACGACAATGACCAAGTACAAGAAGTAGAGCAGGAACTAGCCTTACCAATTAATCAACGAGAGCGACTAACTTTAATTACACCGAAGGAGATCAAAGATGAAATTAATCATTTGAATGAAAAGAAGGCACCAGGCACTGATCTCATAACAGCAACAATGCTAAAACAACTTCCTAAAAAAGGTATCATGAAGTTATTGTACATATTAAATGCAATCTTAAGACTTAATTATTGGCCTATATCACTAAAAATTGCCCAAGTAATTATGATACCGAAACCTGGTAAAGCTTTAACGGATGTTTCATCATACCGCCCAATAAGTCTACTGCCAATAATGTCAAAACTTCTTGAAAAGCTGTTACTTAAAAGAATTATGAGCGACCTAGAATTTCAAAACTGGATCCCAGAACACCAATTTGGATTCCGGCAAGGTCATTCTACAGTGCAACAATGCCATCGCATATCAAATGTAATTAATAGAGCTTTGGACAATAAACAGTATTGCACAGCAGCCTTTCTGGACATTAGCCAAGCATTTGATAAGGTATGGCACCCAGGATTACTTTATAAAATCAAAAAATCCCTACCCAACAAATACTTTGACTTATTAAAATCATATCTAAATCACAGAGAATTTGAAACTAAAGTGGAGGATGAACTATCAAACCGTAACAAAATTCAATCAGGAGTCCCACAAGGTAGTATATTGGGTCCACTTCTTTATGTACTGTACACATCCGATTTACCAACCTCTCCACAAACCACCATTGGAACTTTCGCTGATGACACAGCAATATTTGCAACTGAAGAGGATCCAAGAGCTGCAGTATTAAAACTTCAAGAACACCTAGACCAAATTGGACAGTGGTTAAAGAAATGGAAGATAAAAGCTAACGAAACTAAGTCAACACATATAACTTTCACACTAAGGAAAGACCAATGCCCAAATATTAGCCTTAATCAAGTCAACATACCACAACAGAACATCGTCAAATACCTGGGGCTTCATCTTGATTCTAAATTAAACTGGAAACAACACATTTTAAAGAAGAAGAAACAAATTGAGTTGAGAGTGAAAGAAATAAATTGGCTTATAGGTAGAAAATCTCGACTCTCAATTGAGAACAAACTGCTGATTTATAAAACAGTCATCAAACCTATATGGACGTACGGTATAGAACTATGGAGTTGTGCCAGCAAATCAAACACAAAAATTATCCAAAGAACTCAATCAAAAATTCTACGCACCATCGCAAATGCCCCGTGGTACATTTCCAACCAAACCCTTCATACAGACCTAAACATCCCGTTAGTCAGCACAGTAATTCAAGAAAGAGCCAACAGACATCACGAGAAATTGGAAGACCACCCCAACCAATTAATATTACCATTACTGCAGCCACTAAACAATAGAAGATTGCGAAGATTATGGCCCATAGATCTTCGCTGAAACTGAGGTGAAACCGCTGGGTGATGTACCTCATAACGCCATTTTAGTGTACAATAATACATTGATATATGTTATTGTACTTGTTATCAAATTAGCTTATATAATATGTAATTATGATTGCTAATAAATGCTTACAAAAAAAAAAAAAAAAACCCTATATAAAAGAGGAATAGATAAATAGGTATTTATTTTACATACAGTAAGGTAAACCAATATGTTCTAATTTTCAAATTAAGTTGAACAGAAATCATTGACAAATATTTGTATACAGAGTGAACTATAAAAGAAAATTAAGATTTTCTCTTATTTTTTAAATGTACAACCCTATATTTTTTTTTCAACAAATTGAATTCATTATATTTTTTCATTTTTGTGAAGAATTTGCTGTAACTGAGCTGACCTATACTACAATTAAAACTTCCCCTCTTCCAGTGTTCTTATGCATCAAAGTTTGTCCGACTAGACACCGTTAAGCTATCAACTTTTCAGCTTGCTATTAATCAACTTTTTTTTGGTCCGCAAGATCCAGGCCTAAATCAGTAATATTTAATAAAGGTTTAAAATTTAAACACCGTATTTAATAACAAAGCTATAGTCGACAAGTGACTTGTTTTTAATAATTTTCAGTAGCGTAGTATGCGAATCATAATTTGTAACCAGTTGGTGATTGTAGTTACCAACTGGTTTAGTTTTTTTTGTGCGGATGGACTTCTGCTTCTGCTTCCTATATAATGTATATTTTAAAATTTGATGTAAAGATACAAACACATTTTTATACTGCGAGTTGTATAATATGACAGTGGTAAATTCTGAGAAATTGAAGGCAATTTCTTTTGAGCATTAATAAAATTGAGGAAAATCGATAGCTTTTCAATCAAAAGCTTCAGGTATCTTGCAAATGAGGACGGTTATTTTGTTTTTCGTTGGTTTCTAAGAATTTGACGTTGACAAGAAGTAAACAACTGCAAAAGAGGCCTCGATAATTAAATTTGTGTCTGTAACAGTCGTAATTAGGTAATATTAGGTTAAATTATATGTTTTACGTTGTAAACAACTTTTGCTAAAAAAGAGACCATCTGGGACTTAGTTTTTTTTATAATCAAAACAATTTTTATTTTCTGCTTGATGCTCCATTTATTTATTCTTTTAATATTCACACGTGTCGGCTTTCACAACCAATATTTTGTAAAGGTATAACGTTTTCGGTATAGAAAGGAATAATTATTTCGTCCTTTTGCTTTTTCTAAAGGTGCCCAGTCCATTTCCTAAGGATGGCCAGACAGGATAGAGAGTGTAATAGTGTAATTGGGACACTGGCGTAACCATACCATCTGAGGCCCGTGCCAAATTCACCCCTCTTGAGCTGCCATCCCCCCCCCCCCTTGCAAAAATGAAAAAACGAATCGCGCTGACTTATGAGCTATTTATGAACTTTCATATTCCGTAAATTAAAAATTTTGAGCTCGTTACACTGGTCAGGAATGTAATATTTTAGGGGGGGGCTGAGTCAGCCCCCACTACTTAAAAATGGGGATATTGAATCGATCTTTGCGGCAGAATTACGAGCTATTTATGAGTTTTCGAAGTGATATTTATAGTTTCGATTTTTGAGCTCATCCCATTTACCCCCGAACAATCCTTTAATTGATTCAACTTAAGAGAAAAATTCTGAGAAAAATTAAAATATATCTTATCGCGGATATAATTCATATAGCGTATACATTCTAATAGGCGAGCGTCAGCAACCCCTAAAATGATGTTATACCGACCACGAAAATGAACTTTCAGGTGAATCAAAAATTTTTGTCATTCTTTATGTTTTCAAGGTCGCTGAGTCCGAATATGAAGTTTATTTTTATGTAAAAATGGTGAAACATGTTCAAAAATCAAATTTTATTCAAAAATGCGAAAAATACTTAAATTTAGATGATTTTTTAAATTTAACTCGTTGTATCTTTAGTTGCTGTAAATATTTCCTTTGGAAAATTTTATTCTATTATCTTTGAAGTATTTACATAACAATGAGATTTGCCGGTGATACTTAAACATAATATTAAAAGATGAGTTGTTAATTTTTAAACATTTTGTCGTCATATTTCGTTAGTTTCATGTAGACTTGAGTTATGAACTAAAAAGTTGGGTGACAAACTTCTTAGTTTATAATTTTAACCATCACAGGATTAAAGCATAAGTCATGAAGAAGTTTTCTGGAAGATTTCAAGTCAAAATATGCAATAGGAAAAAAGTTATGTGACTTTATACACGAGTGGCACTCCTCCAAAAAAAAACGCTTATTTCTCGAGATATTGACCACGGTGTGGTGAATGGCTTTTTTGTGTCATACTTTACGTTTTTGATGGTGCTAAAAACAAAAATGATGTTTATTTTGAATTTTAAGAGGGGAAACATTGTCAAAATCGCAATTTTACCCTAAAAATGAAAAAAAAAATGAAATTTTGGCGTTTTTTGCGTTTCTCGCTGCAGCTCTGTTCCATTTTAATCTTTTTGCTGAAATTTTGATAGTATATATTTTTCACCTTTCTGAAGACAATGGGACCTGTTCAATCTTTCAGTCTTAATATAATAAAAGTTATGCATTTTTTGAAGGTGAAGATTCCTGGATTGCAAAGTTTAATCGCAAAAGTTGAGTGTCAAAATTTGAAATTTAGCTTTTTAATCAAGTTTATGTTAAAGTATAGAGTACAATGAACAAATTATTTTATAGAAAAAAAAACAATGGTGCAACTTTTAATTTTAAGAAAAACGTGATTTCATTTTTGTTTATTTTCAGTGTAAAATTGCGATTTTGACAATATTACCCCACTTAAAATTCAAAATAAACCTCATTTTCGTTTTCAGCACTATCAAAAACATAAAGTATGACCAAAATTAGTTATTCACCACACGGTGGTCAGTATCTCGACAAATAAGCGTTTATTGGGGGAGTGTCACTCGTCTATAAAGTTACATAACTTTTTTCCTATGGGATATTTTCACTTGAAATTTTCTAGAAAACTTCCTCATGTAGCCCAGTAAATGAACGGGAAATTCGGCGATACCGTGTAATTTTCAGGGGCAACTCCGAATTGCATGAAAATTTGGATATAGGTTCTACTTACCCTTCACTTCAAAGTTGAAATTGTGCCGTTGGTTGTTTTTACTTGGGGGGTGACAGTCACCCCTTCTCGAGGGTGAAAAAACATACGTTCAAGATAAGACAGGAAATGGATAAATTGACTGATTTTAAGCAACTTTTGTTTTATAGAGTTTTTTACGTAAGTCAATACTTTTCGAGTTATTTGCCATTGAAAATGTTGATTTTTCGACAAAAAACTACGTTTTCAGACGGTTTTTCGCAAATAACTCAAAAAGCAAATATTATATCAAAAAACATATCCCTAGTAAAAGTGTAGCTTATAAAAAAACCCAAAAAAATGGTGTATCAGTAAAGCCTATCAATCAAATAAAACAAAGAAGTAGCTCATGAAAAATACGTTCTTATTCGTCTAATTCCAAATCGAATATTTCAAGGTGAAATCACCGAAAAATTAAGCACTTTTTGGAAAAAACCCATTTAAACTTTTTTAAAGTGTTTATAAAAAGCTTTGTTTTAATTGTTAACAAAAGTTTTAGCATTAAAAATAAGCGAGTTACGCTCAAAATAAAGTTGGCCCTCTTTTTTTTTATAAAAACTCATGAAAATGTCGCCGTGTTTAGCTCCCCAAATGAAATTAATCGCTACCGCTTTACAAACAATTTACTTACCTATCTATTTTTTATATGATCTGTCATTCTCACCGGTTTAAAGTGTTTATTTTTGAAAGGGTTATAATTGAGAAAGCTTGAATGGGTCACTAATCAGGAGTGTATGCAAATTTTGAACAGCCATATCTTAACCAATTTTTGTCTTACGGAGAAACAAAATGAAACTAGCATATTTATAATAGCAAAACCTACATTTCTTTACTCTTTAAGATTTTTCTTATCACTAATACTTTTTAAGTTATTTTGAAAAAATGAAATTTTTCAAAAATTTTTGAAAATTTTTTTTTACTATAAAACCAAATGTTTTTAAAAATAAGCACTTCAACCAATCAAACTTACAGATCATATAAACAATACACATACAGTTAAAATAGATGTTAAAGCCAAACGATTAATTTCATTTAGGGTGCTAAACAGAGGGAGGTTTTCACGATTTTTTTACCAAAAAAAAGGGGCCAACTTTTTTTTCAGTGTAACTCGTTTATTTTTGATGCTGTAAACTTTTGTAAAAAACAAATAAGCTTTTTTTCGATACTTTAAAAATGTTGATAAGGTTTTCCCGAAAAACGCTTCTTTCTTCGGTGATTTCGCGTTGAATTATTCGATTTGGAATTAGACGAATAAGAACGTATTTTTCATGAGCTACAACTTTGTTTCTACTCAATTTGTAGACTTAATTGGTACACCATTTTTTTTTTCATTTTTTTATAGGCTACACTTTTGCTAAAAATATTTTTTTCGATAAAATATTTACTTTTTGAGTTATTTGGGAGAAACGGTCCAAAAACGTAGTTTTTTTGTCGAAAAATCAACATTTTAAATCGCGAATAACTCGAAAAGTATTGACTTACGTAAAAAACTTTATAGAATAAAATGTGCTTAAAAGGTAAATGTCACCCCCCCAAGTAAAAGCAACCAACGGCACAAATTCAACTTTGAAGTGGAGGGTAAGTAGAACCTAAATCCAAATTTTCATGCAATGCGGAGTTGCCCCTGGAAATTACACTCCAAAACGGTCATTTATTGGGCTAATGACTTATGTTTTAATGCTGTGTTGGTTAAAATTATAAACTAAAAAGTTTGTCACTCAACTTTTTTAAGTAAACATGAAAGTAACGAAATCTGACGACAAAATTTTTAAACATTAACAACTCCTCTTTTAATTGTTTTAAACATTTCGGACAAATTTCATTGTTATCTAAATATTTCAATGACACAGTAATTTTTCAAAAGGAAATACTTACAGCGACCAAAGATACAGCGAGTTAAAGTTGAAAAATCATCAAAATTGATTTTTCGAATTATGGCGCGTTTACATGTATCCAGTAACTGGCGCCAGTCGCACTGGAACGACAGTGCTGGCATGGTAGTGGCATCATGTAAACGCTTTTTTGTTCCAGTCCAGCGCTGTCTCGAATATAAAGGTGCTCTATTTTTCATGCCACTGGCATTCCAGTGAGACTGGCGCCAGTTACTGGATACGTGTAAACGTTACTTTATTGCAATTTTATTTTTGAACATGTTCCACCAATTCTAGATAAAAATAAACTTCATATTCGCATTCAGCGACCTCGAAAACATAAAGAATGACCAAAATTTGCCATTCACCTATCCTGGTCTCTTTTTCGATTTCTAAGCCTCAAATTAGAGGTGTACCGCTCGCCTATAAGAATAAACTCATAAATAACGCGAATTTCGATTATTGTGCTACAACCCCTTCATAAGAAAACCACCCAATCTTCTTGGCTTAAGAGAGAATTGTACTTAAAATGAATTAAATTAATTATGTTTCGACTTCATATCGTTTAATAATTTATGAACTCGCAAAATACGTGCATTTAGTTAGATCATTGGATTGCAATTTCTTTTGTGCAGTCACTGAAGGTAAAAAATCAACTATTACCTTCAATTTCGGTGAACCTCCATCGATTTTCACGAAAATTGGTAAGTAGTTAGAAGATACCTCAAGAAACAAAAGTGACATGGGTCACCTTGCGCTTTTACCCTGAGGGTGGATAAATTATTTTATTAAAAACAACTCCAAAAATTGACAGGGACAAATTCTAAGCAAAATTTATTATACAGTGTGTCTGCGTAACTTGGAACCATATGGGAAACTTTTTGAATATCAATTTTACGAAAAAAAGTTATTCTTCAAAAAGTGCTCTGCATAGTCTAAACCCTAAGATGCAATCATCAGATATCAAATTCTATCAATAATATACGAGGCATGACCAAAAATATGAATTTCGGTCGTCAAGAGTAAAGTGCCTTTATATTTCACAATATCAAAAATTGTTATTAAGAAAAGTTGTTTGTAGTTAAAAATTATGTTATAATATGCATTTACACTCGTCTAATTGAAAAAAAGTTTGAAAATTTTTCTCAAATTACGGATACTCAACCCAACATCATTTTTATTTAAGACTAGCTGACCCGGCGAACTTCGTACCGCCTTACAAATAAATCAATAATGTTTCAAAGTTCAAAAAATAAAAATTAACAGAAAGTCAAAACAATCTTAAAAAATATTACGTATTACCCAATATAAAAGTATCAATTTAATTCATTCTGATAAGCGATATTTTTTGCCGTGCGTAAATATAAAACGATTGCGGTTTTTCACTGCACGATTAAATTTCCTTGCCCGAAACATGGACACTCAAAGTCTGTTCCGTAAACTCCCAAAAAAATTGCGATTAAAAACGTCACTAAAACCCTCGATACATACATAAACAAATGTATTGCTGTTTACTGAGTAAAAAGTGACACTGGTAGACGCCTGGCGGGGATTACTGGTCTAGTTATAATTGGTCAATTATCGAACACGGTTAAAAATTATTAAATTACCAATACGGCTATTAAAAAATACGGTGTGTGATAAAAGGGAGAAAATTAAGTGGTGTATGTATTTTTAATTATTCTTCTTCTTTTGACATCATAACCATGGATGGGTCTTTACCTGCCTTCCATTTAGACCTTCCTTTTGTCCTTATCCATTGTCTTACATTCATAGTTTTCAAATCGTCCTCGACGTCAAACAACCATCTCGTCCTGAACCTTCCCTTTTTTCGGCTGCCTGTCAGCTTCTATTGTAATTAGTGATGTAACGAATGTCATTTTTTGAACATTCGCGAATACGAATGCGAATGCGAATATCTGCTACCAACATTCGCGAATGCGGATGCGAATGCGAATATTCAGTTTTTCTTTAATTTGTTTCTATTTTTGTAATGTTTCCTAAATTTATAAAGAAAAGTTAATTGATATCTAGTGTAAATCAATCTGAATCTTAAGCTTTATTACATAATAGAGAGATATTGCTGAGTCTTTTTTGCACTTGCTGTATTACAGCACGCGTTATTTTGACAGTAGAGCATGCGCAGATGTGATATCTAGCTTACGCTGCGTTATTGGAAATACGGCCTGCCGTTATTAGGGGAGTCGTTACGCTGTGCGGTATTCGTTGCGCTATTTTGTTTTCAGGTTATGTTTGTTGTTTACCTTTCATTTAAACCAAATTTATTCGTAATAATTTGCTAAAATGGGTACCTCAGACAGTAGCAAAGTAGATTTACGTCTGATGACGATTTGTGTTTATTAAAACAAGCTTTATGTCAAAATCCATTGACTTCTCCAGAAAATTTTACGTTAGATCAGGAAAACATGAAGAGGATCAAGGATTCAAGGATCATTTGTTTCTCTTGCTCGATATTTGGAAGAAAATACAAACCTTTCTTCCATCTAAATTAAATTCTGGATGTTGAGTACAAATTAGATAAACAACAACTAATCTTAATCGAGTCGTAAAATACCGCAACCAAAATGTTAAGCAATATCTGCATTTATGAAACGTCTGAGAAATGTCAATTCTGTCAACATAGCGCGGTGTAAATAGCGCAACGTAGGCTGTGTTAAATTTGCAATATCTCTCTAATACCAAATAATAAAAAAAGGTGAAGGGATAATGTGATTATACAAGGTTAAGTTTTATCTATCTATTGCCCTTCATTTGTCCAAAGTTGAACGTAGGCCTCCTCCTTATTTTTCCACTCTTCTCGATTCAGTGCTAATGCTGTCTATATGGTCCCTGCGCATCTTTTTAGGTCATCCGACCATCTCGTATGTGGTCTGCCCCTTCCTCTCTTGTAGCCCCAAGGTCTCCAGTGAGTTAACGCTTCATTCGATCTTCCGTCTCTTTGTCTACTGTTGTGTCCTGCATATTTCCATTTGAGAGTAGCTGCATGTTTGAGGTTAAGTTACCTTTTAAAAAAGATGAGAAGTGAATAGATTTTGATTTTATTAACCTAATAGTATTTTAAAATTATTTTTTTTCTGGTTTTCATATTCGCAAAACATTCGCACAAATTTCGCGAATGCGGATGCGAATGCGAATATGCAAAAACATGCGAATATTCGCGAATGCGAATGCGAATACGAATATTCGTTACATCACTAATTGTAATATTTTCATTATTATCTTCATATCTTCTTGTCTCTTGTATATCCCAGCTATATAGCCGTCTTTAACTTTTCACAAATCTTACCGCGACAACGACAAATTTGCTTAGGTCATTATATGATGAAATGCATATACATACATACATACAAACATTCATTTTTATTTATATAGAAGAGGTAAATTTTAGATGGCTATTAAAAAATAACGGTTGGTGATAGAAAAGTCTAAATTTAGGGTTGAATGTATATTTTGGTTCTACATCATATGAAATTTAAATAGAACACTTTGTCCAAAAAAATAAAAAATAATTAAGGGGGGGGGGACAAGCAACGTTTTCACTTAGGTTGATCGTACCAACTCGGAAACCTTCCCGGGCTCATGTACAACAACTTTGATTAAGGTCATCATATGATGAAATGCCTAGTTTGCGAGTCTAGAAAATACATACATACATACAAACATTCATTTTTATTTATATAGAAGAGGTAAATTTTAGATGGCTATTAAAAAATAACGGTTGGTGATAGAAAAGTGAAAATATAGGGTTGAATGTATATGTTACCGTTAAAACCCGATTTCAGTTAAAACCCGAATTTACTAGGAAAAACTAGTTTTAACTATGTGCTTTAGACAATTCTAGTCAAAACTAGATTTGACTGCTAAATTCAGTTAAAACTAGAAATCCCGAATATATTTCATTTAGAGTAGTTTATATGCGATCCTCTCGTGATTGCATATCGATCAAATCTACCTGACAGCGACTATTCATTTCTGAATGCAATATAGGTTTCGACACAAGACCCCTTTTCGCTCTATTTTTACACTTCTTCCCTTGGCAGCTTTTACACATTGGTATAAAAGTATTGATCATATCAATTATTGTTATATTTGCCTATTTTCTGGCGGTTTTAGTCTTAAACCTATCCCGATCTCCATGAACAATAGCAACGTGGCTTCAGTTATGGCAAAAATGTCTTCGGCAGGTAGATACATAATATTTGATGGGATCAATTTTAGAAGCTAACGTTTTTATTTGGCCAATTTCAACAATTCTAAATCGTTTTAGTCTTCGATAGTTCCGCATCTTGTACTTCGACCATAATTAATTTATTATATGCTTTTGGCCACAACATTGTAGTGACTTTCTTTTTTCTCAGTCTCTTCCATTTGTAACATCATTTCCAAAACACGTTCTTTTCACGTCCTTGTCTCTTGTCGCAACAATTTTAACTGGCATGTATTCCCCAGTAATTGCAGAACAAAACTAGGTTGGACTAGTATAGACTACTCTAAATGAAATCCGTTCGGGATTTCCAGTTTTAACTGAACTTAGCAGTCAAATCTAGTTTTGACTAGTTAAAACTAGAATTGTCTAAAGCGCATAGTTAAAACTAGTTTTTCCTAGTAAATTCGGGTTTTAACTGAAATCGGGTTCTAACGGTAACATATATATTTGTTCTACATCATATGAAATTAAAAAAGAACAGTTTGTCCAAAAAAATAAAAAATAATTGTGGGGGTGGGGCCAACTCAGAAACCTTCCCGGGCTCATGTACAGGGTTATTCACTCTATTTTGACCCCCCTGTAAACTGCTTTATTTACAGAATTAGAAAAAAATGTAAAATATAAAAGTTATTCGATTTTTAAAATATGATTTTTTGACATATATAACATACTAGTGACGTCATCCATCTGGGCGTGATGACGTAATCGACTATTTTTTTAAATGAGAATAGGGGTCGTGTGCTACCTCATTTGAAAGTTAATTCAATTCTCTATTCAGTAATATAAACATTAAGATAAGTATTTATACAGGGTGTCCAAAAAAATTGTTTTTGAATTAAATTAATTGACACAAAAAGTAGAATATATGTAATTTATTTAATTTAATAGTTATTTATGATATAAGTGTTAAGAGTACACGTTTAAGGCACGCATGTGAAAGTTTGCAGAATGAGCGATAGCGAGTTCTGCAATTCACATGAGTGCCTTAAAAATGTACTTTTTAACACGCATATCATACAATATTTTTTCTACAAACGTAATTACAGGACAATATCTACAAAAACTTTTACTTGAACTTGACTGACATTCCATTTTTATATTTTTTTGACATTACATCAAATTTTTCTATAGGTACGGTCAATACGAACTGCAGTGCCTTAAAAATATTTTAAAGCACTAGTGCCTTAAAGTGGCATTTTTAACGCTCGTATGGAGTGCTAAAAATTACATTTTTAACACGGTTGTAGAAAAAATACATTTTATTGCTGTTAGAAAACAGAAATAAAAGTTTATTGCACAAGTAAACATTAATTTTTGCTTAAATTCAATGTTCAAACTGCCAAGAGGCAGATGGGTGGCAGCTTGACCATTGAATTTAAGTGAAAAGTAATGTTTATTTGTTCAATAAACATTTATTTCTGTTTTCTGACAGCAGTAGAACGTTTTTTGAATTAAATAAATTACATACATTCCTCTTTTTGTGTCAATTAATTTAATTAAAAAAATTTTTTTGACACCCTGTATAATTAATCATGTTAATGTTTATATTACTGAATAGGGAATTGAATAACCTCTCAAATGAGCTAGCACTCGACCCCTATTCCTATTTAAAAAATAGTCGATTACGTCATCACGCCCAAATGGATGACGTCACTAGTACGATATATATGTCAAAAAATCATAATTTAAAAATCCAATATCTTTTGTATTTTATAAAAAAAATAAAAAGGAAAAGATTCCTCTCATTGGCTGTATCCCAGAATAAAAAAGTATAAACGTATACCCTGAAAACTTATATAATGTTTATTTTAATAAGTTCAGGGGTGAAAAACTAAGAGAAAATTTAGTGTGATTTTTAGTTTCAAATATCTCATTCAAAAGAAACTTTTTATTCATTCTAAGGGACTTTCGGTCCTCGGTAATAAAGTAATCTCTCATTCTGCGTTTAAATTTTTCAAAAATACTTATTAGTTTTCTCAGGATTCTCAGGATCTCAGGAACAAAATGAATACATTTAAAACACATTGAAAATTTTGACAGGCGACAATTTGCGCCTTTCCCCTTAAAACTATAAAACTTTGAAAAATCATAACTTGCCTTAAAATAGTCTTACAACCGTATACAATAGACCATTTTAAAGGTAAATAACTTCTCTTCCTACTAAATGCATTGCATATACCTAGAAGTGCGTAGAAAAAATTTACAGAACAATGTTTGCGAAATAATGGGAAAAATGGGCCAAAAACACTGTGAGCGGCAAACTTTAAAAAACCATATTTCGGTAACTATGGGAAGAACGATGGAAGCAATGCCTATACCTATATCCCAGTGGAAAAAATTTATGGGGCAAAATACAAAATTACTTTCTTTCGTGTATTTTTTTTTCTTTTTTTTTAATATGTTTTTGAAAAAAAAATACATTTTTGACAGGTGATAGGTGATATTTCGATAGTAAATTTAACCTGAAACAATTTTTCTGTAGACGTGTTTGTACCAAAAGTGCCTAGAACTCACCCTGTGCCTATGGACTAATTCACGCCTCTAACCTCAAAAACACACCCCTTTAAATGGTAGCACTCCGCGATTTTTTCATATTTAGAAACCCATTGACCATATGAACCAATAAAACCTCGTTAACATTGTAGTTCCTTTTAGCTCTCTTATTTTGAACATAATTAATAGCCTATACCAGGGGTGGCCAAGATCCTTGATAGTCCGAGCCACTGTCCAAAATTTGAAATTTTTCGCGAGCCGCAATTAAACAATTATTTAAAAAGTGTAAAAAAGGTATTAAATTTTTCTCTTCCGTTTGGATTTCACGAGTTTTACAGCGAAACAAAATAGTTCACATCGTCCGTCGTTTTAAATATGCAAATAATTCTATAAGCAGCCTTTACTAATTCAGGATTCTTCGATTCTTCATCATTTTTCCTTCTTTTTATGGGACGGCCTACTGATCTTCTACCGTCTCTCAAAAAACACTGTCTTAAGATTATGTCTTCCTCTGATCTTACCACATGACCTGCCCATCTTATCTTAGCTTTTATATGTCTGACGATGTTTTCGGTACATACACAGTCACCAATTCAGCATTGCGGCTCCTTGTCCACTCTCCTGTCAATTCATCTCTTTGATGGCATAATATCATTCTGGAATGAGAACTTTCTCTTCAAATACCAGCAATTCATTTTTATCCTGCTGATGTTTTACTTCCATATATACCAATTGGGCGAATAATTGGCATGTACAGTCTTAATTTAGATTGTCTTTTTAGCATCTTTTTGATCTTAATAGCAGATCTTAATAATGATGGTAGGGAGTAGTATAATGCTCTATTACACTTGGCTATCCTTGCTGATACCTCTTTTTATTTGTGGTTGTCATTGATTTTATTTAAACTCTTGCATTACTTCGAAGTTATGGTAATTAATAGTTATGTTATGCCTAAGTCTTGGTCTTGGATTTTTGGCTACTAGCGTTATTTCGTCTTCTCTTTATTTATTCGAAAGCTCAAACTACCTATTTCTTCCTCGAGTTGTGAAAACACACCTCTCATGTCTCTTGTAGAATGAGCGACTGCACGTAGATCATCAGCAATAGTTTTGATCCTCGATTCGCAAATCTTCCTGTCAGCTCAGATGATATTTTACTTATTACAAATTCTAATATCAAATTGAATAGCAACAGTGATAACGGGTCTCTTTGTCGTATCAGTCCTGATGTTATACTTAGTCTTTTATATTTGTTGGCAGTAATTTAAGACATTTTGAAACACAAATATTAAAAGAAATTCAGGTACATTTGTTAAGAGCCACAGATTATCCTTCAAAGAGCCACATGTGGCTCGCGAGCCACAGTTTGGCCACCCCTAGCCTATACAATGCAAACTTAAAGTCAATGGAGTTGCACAAGTAATTACATTAAAGTCCTTAGAGATTACGCTGTTCAGCTTTGGAGACGTTGAAAAGAAAAGTAAGAAAGCAAGTATAAAGTGCAAATAGATTAGCAGGATGCCTTAATAACACTATATATGATGTAACCGACACATTAACTGTGGGATGAAACCAAGAATCTATATGGCCAGTATAAGACCAATAATGACGTAGGCATCACAAAAAAGACCCGACACAGCACGACAGCCAAAACACAAAACTACAGGAAAGACGCTGAGACACCGAATACGGTAACGAGATCAGAACACAATACAGTATATATACAGTATACAGTGGACATACACAAAATAGAAAAAAAAAAGAATGGAATAGTTATATCAGTAGAATGGTGGACACAACAGTCGTAAAAGGTGCAAATAACAAATCACAAAGTGGTAGATGCATCAGTCTACCTGACAAGAGATGGAGTGATATTCTTTCATAGTGCTAACAACCCGCTAATGAACAAGCAAAATTGTTTATATAAAAGAAGAAGAAAAAGAAGTCCTTAATCTAAGTTGTGAATATCACAGGTAATACTTTTTGCGATTTTTTAAGTTAATTATCTGTTAATAAATAATTAGGAATAACAAGCACGCTTTTTTGATATACTAAATGAGAAATGGGGTGGGGGACATTACCTGGTTTTCAAAAGGAAAAAAAACTTTAACCAAGACAAAAAAAATATCAATTTTACTACAACGTCCAATAATGTACAATAGATACAAATATTTTTCGATGACTCACATGTTCGCGGTAAATGTAATTATAAATCAATACATTCCTTAACAAAAGCTTCAAGCACTCAATAAGTCATCAAATTTAATTTTCTATGTAAATACTATTTTTTTAGTTCAGATGAACACGAAAGGCAACTGGAGCTCTAAAGCAGCTTAAGCGTTTGTGATCAACGGGACTTTAATACACGGTATACAGGGTAATTCATTAAGAATGTCCAATATCTAAGCTATAGATTATAGACATCAAAATATTAAGATTTAACCCAAATAACTTAAATAAAATGTGCCTGGTTACTGAGTTACAGGGTGTTTTATATAAAAATTTAGCAACTATTTTACCCAGTACTTTAAAACTAATTGAAATACCCTTGTCATACTTAGCAGGAAATATAGGTACTATTCTTCTTCTTAAAGTTCCGCTCCTATCGGAGATTGGAAATCATTCTGGCAATTATAATTTTGTTGGTTACGAGCCGGAATAGTTCAATTGATCTCCATCCAAACCATTCACGGAGATTGCGTAGCCACGAGATTTTACGTCTTCCTACGCTTCTTCTGCCTTTGATTTTGCCCTGCATAATATTCCTTAATAGTTCGTATTTTTCACCTCTCATGATGTGCCCCAAGTATTCCAACTTCCTGATTTTTATGGAATTTAAAACTTCGCATTGTTTGCCTAGTTGTTCGAGCACTTGTGCGTTTGTTTTACGATCTGTCCATGGTATTTTCAGAATACGTCTATAACACCACATTTCGAATGCTTCCAGGTTTTTAATGTTGGATTGTTTTAGTGTCCATGCCTCAACCCCATACAAAAGGGTGGAGAAAATATAACAACGAAGCATTCTTATCCGGCGCGTTATATTGATATTGCGATTACAGAAAAGTTTCCTCATTCTGTTTAAAATGGATCGTGCAATTTCAATGCGTAATCTTATTTCTTTTGTCTGATCAGTATCTTCTGTGATCCATGCTCTAAAGTATTTGTACGAAGATATTTGCTCAATTTCTGTATTATCCAGTACTAGTCTAACTCTGATGTTTTGTGCTTTTGTAAATACCATGAACTTGGTTTTCTTCAAGTTTATTTTTAGTCCATAATCGTTGCAATGTATATTTAATTGTTGAGCAAGGTGTTGCAATTCTTCTAATGTTCCCGCTAGAAGTACGGTATCGTCAGCATATCTTATATTATTAAGTGGCTCACCGTTTATTATTAGGCCCTCATTGACTTCGGCCAACGCTAATTCTGAGATGGCTTCACTATATAAATTAAATAACAATGGTGATAAAATACACCCTTGGCGCACCCCACGGCGAATCTGGATATCCTGTCAGTTCATTTTCAACTTTCACTTTTGCTGTCTGATTCCAATAGATGTTACATATAATTCTAATGTCTCTACTGTCTATGTTTTTATTTAACAAAATTTCTTTGAGACGATTATGCTGCACTTTGTCAAATGCCTTCTCAAAATCAATGAAACAGGCATATACTTCCTGATTCATATCTAGGCATCTCTGCGAAAGAACACTTACTGCAAACAGTGCGTCCCGTGTTCCCAGACCTTTCCTAAATCCCATTTGTGTATCACTTATGCCTTCGTCTAATTTCTTATGTATTCTATTGTGAATCACTTTTAAAAACAATTTCAAGACAAGACTCATTAAGGCTATGGTGCGATGTTCATTGCACTCCTTTGCATTGGCTTTTTTGGGTAGCAGTATAAATGTCGATTGGAGCCATTCTTTAGACTTTAGGTATTATACCTGTTATATATATGGTGTTAAATAAATCCAAAAGAAGGTTAATAGATTCAGTATCCACAATTTTGAGTAATTCGATAGGAACTTCATCAGGCCCGGGAGATTTACCACTTTTAGCTTGTTTCATTGCATATTCGACTTCTTCTCGTATAATGTCAGGTCCAGTATCATCTTTAAATTCTTTCGGTGCTTCTGTTCTCTCTTTGTCTTCAAAAAGCTGTGCTATATATTGTGTCCATCTCTGCATTGTCTGGTTTATGTCTGTCATAAGTGCACTACTTTCATCTCTTAGTTGCCTAGTTTGAAGTGTTTTTTTCATTCCTGTTAGTTCTCTAATTCTTTTATGCATGTTAAAAAAGTCATATTTTTCTCAAATTCTTCCAGTTCTTGGCACTGCTCATGTAACATTATCTCTTTAGTTTCTTTTATTTTCTTTTTAATTAGTCTATCGGTGACATTATATTTAATTGGATTTTTTGTTTTGAATGATTTTCTTTCATTCATTAATAATATTATCTCTTCAGTCATCCAGTCTTTATGTTTTCTTTTCTTTGGTTTTAAGTTTTCACTCGCTGTTTTAATTACTGCTTGTTTTATATTTTCCCATTTCTGATCAATGCTATAGCTACTTTTATTCAGTTCTTGGGCAATATGTAAATTTTTAGTAAGAGTTTTTACAGTTTGTTCCTTTGTTTGTGGTTCCCTTAATCTCTTAACATCAATTCTACTTTGCGTGCGTTTTTTAATCAGCTTTAATTTGATTCGTAATGTGACTACTATGGGGTTATGGTCTGAACCGATATCTGCTCCAGGGTAAGTTTTGGCAGAAAGTATAGAATTACGAAATCTTTTTCTAATGAGGACAAAGTCAATTTGATTTCGGATTGTTCTATTGGTTGTGTCTCCGGGAGATTTCCATGTATACAATCTTCTTTTTGGTAGCTTAAAGAGTGTGTTAGCTATTACAAATTCTTCCATCTAACAGAATTGTATTAAACGGTCACCACGTTCATTACTATTTCCTAGACCATATTCACCCACATATCCATCCACTCTTCCCTGGCCAACTTTGGCATTGAAGTCGCCCATTACTATTGTAGTGTGATGTCTCTTCATTGACTTTAAGACTTCTTCCAAATCATGGTAAAATAGTTCAATTTCGTCTTCCTCTTTATCTGCCGTCGGAGCATAAACTTGAATAAAATTCACTATACCTTTCTTAGACTGAAGTTGTAATGATACGATTCTATCAGCATAAGGAGTAAAACTTACTACAGAGTAGTTGACCTTTTTTGCAACTAAGATAGCAACACCATAGCGATGTTTAGTCTCGTTGTTACCTGAATAATACATGGTTCCATTATTTGTTGTTTGTTTGCCTGAACCTGGCCACTGTACGTCACTTATACCTAGAACATCAATTTGGAGGTTTTCCATTTCAAGGAGTACGTTCGCTAATTTACTACTTGCATATAGACTTCTGACATTCCAGGTTGCTACTTTTAATGTCTTAAATGCACAGGGATTTCTCTGGTTGACGAGCTGGGAGGCCCTGTGGTCTACAGCTATTCCTCCCCTGCCGGATCTTGGATTCCGTGGTCCATAATCAGTAAGTCTGTGTACTGTTTTTGTCATTTGCCATTCATGACTTTACTAGGGGTACTCTACGAGTCTGTAATGCAGTGGTTCCCCGTTGCCCGCAGAATTTCTGTTCATCCGCCTTTAGGACCAGTTTCCCAACCCCTGGACAAAAGAGTGCCCTACCACTTACTAACTCATCCGCCCGAAGCCGTTGGTCAGCAAGTGGGGGACTGCTTATACCGGCAATCACTCGGTGAATAAGACTATGGTAGAAAGAAGTATAGTGACCCTTCTGCCCTCGGAAACCTAATAGCCATTCGGGGTCGGAAGAAACAAGAGTTAGCCAAGAGAGGCTGATAGGAAAGATTAAAGACATTTCACTCAAGACACGTTGAAAAAGAGTAAAATGTGAAGGCCCTTATGATGTGCCAGGTGCGTTACAGGTACTATACAACCTACGAACTTATGATAAATAAACGTTTCTGGCTACCACCAGAGGATAGTGAATGGTTGACCCTTCCCAAATGCTACACCACTGGCGGAATTGCTATTTTAGTGCAATATTTAGATTCTCAAATACTTTCTACGTAAATAATATACTCTTCATTAGTAACGATAAAGTCATTAGTTTTCGAGATATTTGAAGTTGAAAATGAGACGGTATAGCTATTTTGATTAATATGTGGTGCCCCTTCATTTTAAACTTTAAATATCTCGAAAACTAATTATGTTGTCGTTACGAATAAAGAGTATATTATTTACATGGAAAGTATTGGAAAATCTAAAAATTATGCTACATTAGCAATTCCGCCAGTGGCGTAAAATTTGGGAAGGGTCAACGATTTTCTTTCCCATATCGTACGCCTCTAGTAGTAACGATAAAATCGTTGATTTAACACAATTTAGTAGGGGGCACAGTACCTACACTTTTTGGCAAGTATGATAAGGACCTGTCAAATACTTTTAAAGTACGGGGTACAAATAGGTAATTTTTAAATTTTTAAATCAAACATCCTGTAACTTCAGTAAGGAGCCACATTTTATTTAAGTGATTTGGGTTAAGTATTTTAAAATCGTAGATCTTTTAAAATATGGAGGCCCTGAACTTGCAAGTAAACTGTCGCAACTCTTTAAAAAAATCTTAAACAAAACTGAAACACCAGAGGAATGGCATAAGAGCATCACAATCCTCATATTTAAAAAAGAACAAAAAACTTGCCCACAAAGCTACAGAGAAATAACCCTCTTAAATACAACGATGAAACTTTTTCACGGGTATTCTAAAGGACAAATTGGAAAGGCAAATCAATAATGCTGAAGAACAACAAGGTTCTACAAAGAGGGGGTCTATAACAGACGCAGTATTTATAATAAAACAAATAAAAGAAAAAGCTATAGAGTTCGGCATGCCAGCGTATATTTGCTTCATTGATCTGACGAATGCGTTTGACTGAGTGGGTTTGACTGGGAGCCATTCTAAATATTAATAGAAAATAAAACACCGACCAGCATAACAAAGATAGTCCATAACCTAAATAACAACAACGTAACCAAAGTTGGAGCAGAAGATCAGTTCACTGAAAATATTCCAACACCGGGAGGAATTAGACAAGGCGACAGTTTAACCCCCTTCTTGTGTAACCTCCTCATGGGAAAAATTATAAACAAAGTAACATCTCTTAATCTCGGATATAGAATGGGCAACAAAAGAATTGGTATGGTGTGTTACGCAGATGAAGCAGCAATTATTTCCGAATCAGAACATGATCTTCAGAGACAGCTCTTTCAGTTCTTTCAAATAAGCCGCCAACTAAATATGAACATTTCTACCAACAAAACTAAATGTATGACAATAGCAAAAGGATGATTTCGGCTTGCATCGATTTGCAGAAAAATTTGGGATTAGGATCATCTCACCCTGTACTTCATAGTCTATATCATGCTCAATGTCGTTGATTATTTTTAGGGGTGTAAACTACCCCTTATTGTCAAAAATTATATAAAAACATTGTAAACCTTAATATGGGTAAAATTTGGCTTTGATTTGTTAAATAATGATTGTTTTAAATAATTTAATAGATCTATACAGAAAAAAAGTAGAATTGCGTTCAAAAACACTTATTTGCACAAAAATACGAATTTACAAATACAATTTTTAGTCATCTTCATCGAGATCGATGTCATCTTCTTTTCTTCTATATAGCTGGTGGACTATTGTTGCAATCTTCCCCTGGGCACCCAGAACAAGTGGGATTGCAGTATAACCCCAATTTCCTGCACCCGCATGAAACGCCGCATTTTTTTGCATTGGCAAAAAATCATGCAGACACATGAGCAGATGTTTCTTCTTTTCTGTCTTTCGATTTGAATGGAGAAAGTGGAACATATAACGTATTACTGCCGGTAAACCGGTTCTGTGGTATTATATATAATATATATATATAGTGATTTTTTGAATAACGGCAATTCGGTCAGATGAAATAAAACTCTATTTGTTCTAGGTCTCAATATTTCGTCACTATTTGGTGACTTCTTTAGGAGAAAACTGTAAATTTATTAAGATTAGATATGGACAAAAATCAAAACATTTCATTACTTACAACTATAAGAGTGATAATTTAAATTCGTTTAACATATTATATTGAACATTGACTTGAGAAATGACTGATGTTATTTTGACATATATTTCGGAGTTATGGTAACTGCAATATATTTTATGTTAATAGAATATTGTCTAATATTGAAAAAAATTTTATTTTTTATTTTTAGTGAATACGTCAAAGTAAACAAGAAAAAGTATTTGCGAAATTTTAAGGTGGAAAGGTAATAGTAGACAAATGAAAAAGGACTTGAAGTATTTTAAATTGACTATAAAATGTAATCGATGGTACGTAATGAGTTAGTGTAAGACTGGTATTCAGAACTTGAATAAAAATAAGGTAGATTCCTTGTTAGTAGATTAATTGAGTAATTTGTTTGTATTTTTTAAATTTTGGGAAAGAATGTTATGAATTACTTAGAATATTACACTAACTATATAATACCAGTCTTACACTAACTCATTACGTACCATCGATTACATTTTATAGTCAATTTAAAATACTTCAAGTCCTTTTTCATTTGTCTACTATTACCTTTCCACCTTAAAATTTCGCAAATACTTTTTCTTGTTTACTTTGACGTATTCACTAAAAATAAAAAATAAAATTTTTTTCAATATTAGACAATATTCTATTAACATAAAATATATTGCAGTTACCATAACTCCGAAATATATGTCAAAATAACATCAGTCATTTCTCAAGTCAATGTTCAATATAATATGTTAAACGAATTTAAATTATCACTCTTATAGTTGTAAGTAATGAAATGTTTTGATTTTTGTCCATATCTAATCTTAATAAATTTACAGTTTTCTCCTGAAGAAGTCACCAAATAGTGACGAAATATTGAGACCTAGAACAAATAGAGTTTTATTTCATCTGACCGAATTGCCGTTATTCAAAAAATCACTATTTAACACAGTACGGTCGAAAATATTTGTACAAATATATATATATATATATATATATATATATATATATATATATATATATATATATATATATATATATATATATATATATATATATATATATAATAGTACATTGAAAATGTTCAATTACACTCCCAAGCCGACTATTCGATTTTTTCGAAAAAAAATTCGTTTTGTAAACATAGCTCCTTCATTTTTGATGATAAAAATTTTGTCAAAAATGATTTTGTATGGTTCTTGAGGAGCTATAAGACTGTGTAAATTAAATTCCTCAAGATCACTTCGTTTTTAAGTGGAGTGAGTTTAAAGGGCTCAAATAAAGTGGTGTTTGCTCGTAAACTCGTAAGCTCGTAATTTATTAAACAGCTATACCTCGATAATTATTCACTACAAAGAAAATCTATGCACAGGGAAATTTTAGTTATTATAAAAAGCTACAATTTAGTTCTTTATCCTTTACTGGATTTATCGAAAAACTGGAGATATTGAAGAAAAGGATGAAAAATACGAAATTGCAAAAAATCAGTTTATCTTTATACTCCAATTTTTCTAAAATTAGGCCTTCTAAATAGGTCAAATTCTTGTGTATCGATAATACATATATAAAAAGAATTACAGTAGGGTGAAGATCAATTTTAATTAGGAGGGTAGTTAGGGGGTTGTTTTCACTGATTTTTTCGTAGAAAAAGTAGGTACCGACCTTATTTTGATCATAAGTCGCTCAATTTTTATGCTAGAAATTATTTTGTTCTATTTTTGAAAGGTCTAATGTTGTACTTGAAAAAAGATTGCGTAAGTTTTCCTCGAAAAATGCAAAGTTTTCCCGTTATTTGGCTTTGAATATTTAAAATTATGCATTTTGACGAAAAAAGCTAACCTTTAACATGCCGTATCTCGGTTTGTGTTGGTAACCGTATCTCGGTCGTAGAAAAATTATAAACAAGTATTTTGTTTGTTTTTCTAAAAGATACAATTTCGATAACTACAGTTTTTTGATTAAATGCATATTTTTCGAGTTATTCTAAAAAAAACCCTCTAAAAAAGTTGATTTTTTCGTCGAAAAACTGTTACTTTTAACCGCGAACAACTCGAAAACTATTAGTTTTACGAAGAAAATGTAATGAACAATTTTTTCTTAGAATTACATTTTCCATTTATTTCCATGGTTAAAATGTAATCAAAAATTCCCGCCCCCAAGATGGGGTGGCATCCACCCCCAAGGTTTTAGCGTACAGTGCGTGATATATAGGAAATTATCCTTGGGCTATTTCTTATCTTCTGTGAAAATTTCAAGTAAATCCATGCTGGACGAAAAAATTGATAGAAAAAAAGCTTCATTTCCTGACCTATATGCGGGGCCGGCTTGACTAATTACATTTTTTCATAAGTTTCTATCTTGGGCCATACCAATATCAATTCTCTTTACCGACATGTCCTTCTTAATTACCTCACCAGGTCTTCTTTGGACTTTCTCTCCTAGACCTACCAGGAACCAGTATTACGGAATTAAAGTCTCAACGTGGAGCATGACCAAACCATCTTAACCTATGCCCTCCTATTTTAGCATTAATTGGTGCCATCCCTAGACTTTCCCCTATATACTCAATCTTAGTTTTATTCGTTTTTGTCACTCCACTTATCCCTCTAAACAAACGTTCTCATTTCCGTAACATGCATTCAGCTGACCAACATTCAGCTCTGTACATCATACCTGGTCTTATGGTTGTTTAATAGAATTTTCACTTCAGCCTCACTATTTTTCTGTCACATAGCATATAGTGGCTTCCTTCCACTTCATCAATCCAACCCTAGTTCTACTGCATATATCACCATATATTTCCGCATTACTCTCCCGATTCTAGTCCTTAAAACTATTACTTTTTGCAATCATTTTACCATCCAAATACATCATTTTATTGCAGTAACTCCATCTTTAAATGAACATTCCAAATACTATTTTTTGTGGTATTGTACCCTCGGAGATCCGTGGAAAAAATTTACACCCAAAATAACAAAATTCAGTTTGGCAACACTGTGAATGTTGATAGTAACATATCCCACATAAGATAAACAGAACTGTAATTTAGTCCAGACAAATTAATATATTTTTGTGCCAACAAAAATGAGATTTTTCGACCAAATAATGTTTCAAATATGATGTGCAATAATTTTGAATTGGTTTCTGCTAATGAGCTTGCTTTTTTTATCATTAAAGTAGAAAAAACTTTAAAATTTATTCTTTATTATCATTATTGTCCAGTTCTCGTCTTATAGTATTCATCTCACTCGAATAATTTACAATGATTAATGCGCTGTTAAAACATTTTATCGTTAGCGGTTTCTGGAGTGTCTGAGACATATCTAATTTCATTGATAAAATGCGTAGTCCCACCGATTTCCACTTGAACACTAATTTTAAAGCTTTTCCTCAAGAGCTTGTCTCCAGTATTCCAGTTTTGCTGCAATTTTCTCTATGCTGCACATCAGCATATATCGTGTAAATATCATGTATCAGCATACATTAAGCACCAGGTCTGTTAGTTGTTACTACCTCGTGCATGTCTCTCACAAACTTTACATATTCCCCGGGGACTCCTTTCTTATTGAGTGCCCAGCACAGAATCTCTCCAGGAACTCCATCATATGCTTTCTTAAGATTAATGCTGTCTCTCTCTCTCTCTCTCTCTCTCTCTCTCTCTCTAAACTAAATTGAAATATATCCAACCATTTTAGAAAACAGGTACACCATTATAACATTTACTGTTTACAAACTCCTTTCGCGGAAACGAAATTAGTTTCTTCGTACAAATTACGACCCCACATTAAAACGTTCTATAAATCCTCCCTCGGTTTAATCTTTTCTCATTTGCTGGCCTTGTACTCTCTTCTGCACACTGTACTTTTCTCAGTTCTGGGGACTTTCTCGGATAATCCCACCTGACTTCGGTCTGTTCCAAGAAACCGGGCCGATAAAATTCTCAGAAGCGTCGCTTTTCCGAGAAAAAAATCGATGAGGCTTTGATATGGGTAACAAAATGTTAGTGCGGGAAAAGTAGTATCCGTTTGTGAAAGGATTTTTTCATGTCCAATCAAAATAGCTTTCATCGATGACACGTATTATCTGGCTGAACAAAAATGAAATCAAAAATCTTATCCACTCAAGATTAAATCTCGAGATTAGTCTCAAAGGTGTTGTCCATTTGAGATAACTTGCGGTCTAGCGATCGGCATGGGAGACTCGCTAGTGAGTTTAAGTCGCGTTTACACGATGACAATTGTCATCACGTGGTTTCGGATTGTCGGAGGCCAGTCCAGTTGAACGAGAAGATGTTTATACGGGGCCAATTATTGCCATGGCAGTAGACAGCTAAAATATGGCCGACTGCTCGTCATCTGTTGTGTCAAACAACAAAAACAAGACAGCACTACTGGCCTACACCGTTCACACGGCGCCAATTGTCGCGACAATTGAGATTTCGAGTGGTGGGGGGGCTCACTGGGCGCAGCTCATTGTCCTCAGTCTACTCCCGGAGACAACTGAATTTTGGGCCAATTGTGAGGGCAGTTGGCAAGGCAATTGGCCTGAAGTGTTAAGACGAAGACAATAATTTCATACCAGTCAGTTGTCTTCTGACAATTTTCTCGCCAATTGTCATCATGTAAACGCGACTTTAGAGTCTCGAGCCTCGAGACCAAGACAATTCCGTGTGGACTAGAGAGTCAACCAGTGTTGCCACAGGTCTTGGACAAAATTTCGGTAGAAATCGTTAAATTTTCTGTAGATTTTATGTTTCTGTTGCTATCACATTGCAAAAAAATGATACTTTAAATACGAGTATTCACAAATAAACTACATTCATCATCATATAATGCTCAATAATCACCATTCATCATAAAAATCATTCAAAGTTCAAAATCGGTATACGTTAAAAAAATGCATTTTCTCGGCTTTCTAGGTATTATAGAGCAATTTTCTTAATTTTTTTAATCCAAAGTAACTCGAGTAGAGCCGCCTAACTAACGCAATACTGAATATCAAGGATGCTTTAGTTTTGTTATAACAAATTAATGTTCTTTAGTATGTCGAAATACCAAGATTTTGAGAGAAATACCAAGAAGAAATAAAAATTTTGATTTTTCGGTAGAAAAAAGGAGAATTTGGTAGATTGGTATATTTGACAGGTTTTCGGACATTTTCGGTAGATCTTCCGAAAAATCGGTAGCTGTGGCATCACTGGGGTCAACGCACACTGTGTGACTTCATCGCACGTATACATATAACGGATTCGCGTCAGGCACTAGCTTTTATAATTGCATATGAGACCCCTAGGACACAAGGGGTGTAAGTGACAATTCTTAGGAAATTGGGTTAAATACAAGAATGGACTCCCAAGCACATAGAAAAAGATGATGGCTTCAAACTTTCTATATAAACTAATAATAACACGATCAAACATGCTAACTAGTATGTATGGTAGTTCTCAGAGGCTATTTCCAGTGCGTCACAGTTTTTCGATTTCTTTCTAATGCATTAGGTTAGATGTGACGGAAAAAGCGGTAGTTCCGTGATTAAACACAAAAATAATGCAGCGTTACAATGGTTACATACATAAGCGGTCTACATATTCCTAACCTACGTTTGATTCGTTGATATTTAGAATGCGCGCTTTCTCTAGCCAATCAAATACGCGTATTACCAACATTTAACGTAAAATTTCGTCTATGTTGGCCATCCTTTCGAAGTGTCAAAGAGTCCAGTGACGGTTGTTGTTCAGATCAGTATTTTGTGTACGATTTCGCCATTGTATTTCGAAGCGTTGTTGTGCATTATTGTGTGTTTTGATTTAGAATGTATTTCGTTAGAAGTTAGTTTATTAAATTAGTTAGTTAGTTAGAAGTTAGTTAAGTTTAGTTAGTTAGAAGAGTTTAGTGCCAAGATGTCGAGGTATACGGAAAATGAACAAATAGGTACTAATATTAAAATTGCTTCAATATTTTTAATTAGAAAGGAAGCTGGACAAACTGTATTACCAATTTCTGCTGGTCGTAAAGTAAGTTAAAAATACCCTGAAAGTAAAATTTTTTTATACCTACTGTTTATTTCAGCGTGTTTCTGACGCATTAGGAATTTCTTTGCCAACATAAGACGATTGGCAAATGAAGGAATATAAAAAGATTCTGATTATTCTATTAAACAGAGCCAATCAGTAGCCACTTTTTGTGAACCTAAATTGATTACTATTAACTAAATTGAACCTACAGATGAAGATAAAAAACAATAAGTGGATCTTTTTGTGTCATTTTTAAATGTTTCCATATTTATAAATTTAATAAACAATATGTTTACTTTTTATTTTTATTAATATACGGGATTATCCCCCTTATAACAAAATATATGTTAACATATTATTGTGTAAAAATCAAATCTACTAATATTTCTAATAATCCACCTTGCAATAAAAAATACTAGTTTAATGCCACAAGCTTTTCAGCTGTGGCTAAGTAGGATCCTGACATCTCTCAGATTCGTCAATAATTACATGAAATAAGTTTCGACACACCCAATACAGTATATGACATCATAATTAATGTCGTACTGAAAAAAGCCTCTGAAAACTACCATACCTAGATTTTTAAATTTGTCTAGAACTTTGAACAAAGTTTTCTCAAAACTTGGTACTTACACCCCTTGTGTCCTAGGAGCCTCATATACGATTGTGCAAAAACGAAAAAAAAAAAGGTAAAAAAGGAGTGCTGGATGAGAAAATTGGTGGATTATCTAATTGATTTGGGTTTCGGTTCAGCTCTCGTTAATGAGTTACGGTTGGACGATGGACAGCAATTAAAAAAAAATTCGAATGTCTACTGTGCAGTTTGGACCGATTTTAGAATGAGTAAAACACCAGATTTACCAGATTCACCAGAAAGTAATTGCAAAATTTCATCGTCGCTGCTATGTCGTGCTATCATTTTTTAGCAAGTCAACATTTAATTTTTCACTAAACACCAACCTGAGCACCTGTCTATACCTGAAAACCTGTCTATACTAGTCTCAGCTCTTCTGGCATAGACAGAAGACTAAAGGTTATATCTGGAGATCATAAATTAGCATATCCACTTGTGACAAGCGCAGTCTCGGTGACAAGTCACCAATTTATCTCCGAGAGTTCCCTCAGACCCACATACATTTGTGAGTGCAATCTCGAGACTGCTCTCCAGACTATTTTGTCCCAAATGTACACTTAGCTTTAGACTAAGCTAGAAACATTCCTAGAAAAAAAGGATAGATAACAAAAAGCTTACTTTTAAGCTAATTGTCCACTTGAGATAAAATCTCGAGATTAGTCTCAAGGTGTTGTCCATTTGAGATCACATGCAATCTCAAGATCGGCATGGGAAACTCGCTGGTGACTTTAGTCTCAAGACCAAGACTAGAGAGTCAACACACAGCCCACTATGAATGTGACTTCATTGCGGGTATACATATTTTCATTCTTCAAAATGGATTCGCGTCAGGCACTTTTATAATTGAGTATATATGATTGTGCACAAACGAAAAAAAAGTGAAAAAAAGAAAATTGTTAGTTGAGAAAATGGGTGGATCATCGAATTAACTCTGGAGCCAGTTAAGCTCTCGTAAATGAGTTGCGGTTGGAGGATGCACAGCAATTCAAAAATTTTATTCAAATGTCTGCTGTGCAGTGTGGACTGCTTTTAGATTTAGTTAAACACCAGATATACGAGAATATAAATTAAATTGTGAAACTTCCTTGATATTTCGATTGCATCACAATTATTAAATTTGTGTTAAAAACTCATCATACAAACTCTTTTTTTTTTCGTGATTCTCGTATAACTTCTGGTAAACATTTCATAAGTTTTTTTTTATTCGCAAAGAGAAATTAATTGCAAAAATTCATCAATGTCACGCACCCATTTTTGAGCAAGACAATATTTACTTTTTCACTAAAAAGCAACCTGAGACTAGTCTCAGCTTTTCTGGCATATACAAAAAACTGAAGATTAGAGATCTCGAGATCATAAATAAGCATGTCCACTTGTGACAAGCGCAGTCTCACTGACAAGTCACAACTTATCTCTGAGAGTTCCCTCAAATGGACACTTAATTTAAAGCTTAAAGCTAAGTGTCTATTTGAGACAAAATAGTCTCGAGACTGCACTCACAGGTGTATATGCGTCTGAGAGAACTCTTCGAGATAAGCTGTGACTTGTCGCCGAGGCTGCGATTGTCACAAGTGGACATTGGACATGCTTATTTATGATCTCGAGATCTAATCTCCAGTCTTATGTCTATGCCAGAAGAGTTGAGACTATTCTCAGGTTGGTGTTTAGTGAAAAAGTAAATATTGACTTGCTAAAAAATGAGTGCGTGACATTGGACCGGTGATGAAATTTTGAAATTGATTTCTCTTTACGAATAAAAATAATTTTTATGAAATGTTAACCACAAATTATACAGGAATCGCTAAAAAAGGCGTTTGTATGATAATTTTTCAATAAAATTTAATATCTATGAAGCAAACTAAATACAAAGTAAGTTGCACAATTTAAATTTATGTTCTAGTAAATCTGGCTCTTTTAAATCTAAAAGCAGTCCATACTGCACAGCAGACATTCGAAAAAAAAATGTATATGCAGGTACTTTGTACGCACGTAAGAAGTTATACTTATATTATATTATTTCAATGAAATCAATATACATACTTTAAACAGTTTATTTATATTTAATTTAAATATTAAACTAATTTTAATACTTACGACTTTCCAAAATTTTTTATTAAATTAATACCAAAAATTAAAAAAATAAAAGAATAAAACTCACCCAAACACATTGAAAAATGCCACAACGAAATGATTTCTGAACAATAATTATTGGCAAAAATTTTAACTAGATATTTTCTGAAAAAAATTATATAATAAATATACTTACAATCATAAAATGTATAAAGAAAATAAAAAATAAAAATTTGCGTCGGGATCGAACCCGCGTATATTAGGGTTGTTAGGTTTGAAATCAAGGCACCTTAGAATTTAGCCACTTAGACACACCAGTTATATGGGAAGATACACCAACTGAACGTTGTAAACTTTTTGACAGTAGCTTTTTCTCTGAATTTAATCAAATTAGTTTGATTTTTGTGGAATTAAGATATTAAAATACAACAAAACATAGAGTAAGAAAACAATATATTAGATGAAGATTGGTAAAAACTTTGTTGGTAATCAAATTATGTACATCAAAGCATTACCTACTTCGTAGGTACATTTTACATTTTCCAAATAGGTATGTAATTTTTTATTACAATTTTGAAACATGTACAATTACGTACCTGTTGCTTTTAAAAACTATTTAAAAAGTCACTACAATTATAAACTTGCTTTTGTCTCTGTCCTCACAACAATAAAAACTAATATACACAACATTTGTTTACCCCTTAACCGCCATATTGAACAATTATTGACAGTTCATTGTAATACCCAATCAGAGTACATATAACGTTTCAGCTGCGCCCAGCACCAAGACAATTGCTGTGCATCCTCAACCACAACTCATTTACGAGGGCTTAACCGGTCCCCAAGTCAATTCGATGACCCACCCATTTTCTCATCCAACACTTCTTTTTTTTTTAAATTTTATTTCCTTTTTTCACAATCGTATACGCAATTATAAAAGCTAGTGCCTGACGCGAAACCATGTTGAAGAATGAAAATATGTATACGCGCAATGAAGTCACACATTGGGCTGAGTATTGACTTTCTAGTCGACACGAAATTGTCTTTGTCTTGAGACTAAAGTCACCAGCTCAAATGTGATCTCAAATGGACAACACGTTGAGACGGTACCCCGTCAAAATAGCCCCGTCAAAAAAGCTCCGACAAAATAGCCCCGACATAATATCCCGCACACAAAATAGCTCCGACAAAATAGCCGCGGAATAATAGCCCGCCGACAAAATAGCCCCGACAAAATAGCCCCGACAAAATAGCCCCGAAAAAAAAGCTCCCTTCAGAATTCATCATGAAATGATTTCTTAAAAATACATTTTTTCGGAAATGGTAATTATCTTCTATTCAGATGTTTATCTTAACCACATTAAATAAAAATTGTCTTGATATAAACATGATATTGTCTTGATATAAACATTTTTTTCTGTTTTCGGGCAACAGTAAAATGCATTTTAAATTAAATAAATTAAATGCATTCTTCCTTTTTGTCAAATAATTTAAATTAAAAAAAGTTTTTGGACACCTTGTATAAATAATTATGTAATTGTTTATAAGAGGCTGTTTTAGTTGGGTCTGTTTTGACCGGGGCTATTTTGTCGGGGCTATTTTGTTTGCGGGCTATTTTGTCGAGGCTATTTTGTGTTCGGGCTATTTTGACGGGGCTTTTTTGACGGGACTGTTTTGACCGGGCTATTTTGACGGGTCACGCGTTGAGACTAATCGAGACTTTTCTCGAGATTGTATCTCAACTAGATAGTTAGCTTTAGACTAAGTTAAAGAACTGCTTAGGGAAGAAAGGTAGATAACAATAAATTGTTTCTACTGCAAAGGACTCGAAATGCATGTCAACTAACGAACAAGCGTACGACAATTACAAGACGATTAGAAACGGAATACGATCAAAAATGATCACTGGGAACATACTTGTACACCTATATGAAGTAATTTCTAACTTTTTCAATTCTGCATCTTCTTTCGGTGTTCTCATTTATCAATGACATTGCTTCCCAGATAAGTATATGATTTGAGTGTTTCTATTTGTTTACTATTTATTTCTAATCTTTCGATTGGTACAGTAGCTTTGCCGATCTTCATTTATTTAGTTTTCTTAATATTAAGAATCAATCCGTAACTCTGACTCACTTCTGTAACTTTATTGACTATATTATATTATAAGCATGCTAGACTATCAGCAAATATGACGGTATCGTCTACGTAGGGGGTGCTATTTAGTCGTTCTCCGTTTACTAAAATACCTTCATCCGTATCATGTAGTAGCAATCTATTAAGTAATAATAATGGTGACAAAATACACCTTTGTCGTACTCCGCGTTTAACCTCCATAGTTTCTGACAATATCCTATCTATATTTATTTCCACTGACTATTTACAATACAGATTATGCAGATGTGCATCTGTATTTACATCTCTGGAGCGTTTGAGCAATACTTGGATAGTGAAGAGTGCATCCCTTGTACGTAGTGCTTTCTTAAAAACAAACTACGATCGGCTCAGTTATGTTCCTATTAGGTTATGGTCTCCTGTGTATTATTTCTTAAGAGTGCTTTATGAGACTAATTGTTTGGTAGTTGCGGAATCTATAGACACATGCAGCTGTGGATTTGGATAGTATGCTTTCTTAGACTTAGAAGTGTCGATTTTATGGATGAAAACATAATATGTATGTAAGGTATTTCAAAAGATCAAACTTTGCGATCTCCATGTTCTATACAAATCAAAATTCCATATTTTTAATTTGTGTTGAGCAGTGTATAAAGATTTATTATATATTTTTATGCACAAACTGGCCAATCTTTTATTTATGTCACTAGAACCCAACCCCAAATTTTTTGATAACACGCGTGCAATCCCCGTTGTAAATAAAAACACAATAATAATTATTCGGTATAATAATGCCCTGATTTAACTGTATTATATGGACGATCGATTAGACAAACGAGAAGCGTCTGTCGGCACATGCCAACATGGAATGAGTCAAGTTCACTGGTTCAGTAGGTCCTTTGAACCTGTGGTGAGAGCGCGCGAAGCACACGACTAGGCTAAAGGTAGTAGTCCTATTCCGCACAGCACTCTCGATTTTGCACTTCAGCTCTCGTGACCGGCCGCTGCGATCTCACGGGACGCGGTGAATCACACACGGGAACGCGTGTGTTTGTTTTTATTTTGTCACGTGAGTATTTTTTGATACACTTATTTATTTTTAAAAAATTTTACTTTTGAATTTTATTTTTTTATAAGTAGAAATGTTGAAATTTTTTCAAATGTGGATGAATCTTGGGATGATCTACAAATTGTAGAATAATATGTCTTCAATTAGGTCTACTATAATTACTATAGTGCTTATAAATACAAAATGACAATAAAAAACATTTGTTCTAAAATTTGCATTTTTTTTTCTTAAGATTTATTTCTTCTTCCTCTTCCATTCTTTTTTTCTACTTAGTATCCATTCGTTTATACACTATACGTTACTTTTTCGTTTCCAATGTCTTCACACTCGTCTTTCGATCTCTTATCACTTATCCTGCAATTCTTCTCAGTACCCTCATTTCTGCCGTTTCTAGTAGTCGTTGTGTTGTGGCTGTGTCGGGTCTTGTTTCTCATGCATATGTATTTCTGAGGCATATTGGTCTTATACTGGCTTTATAAATTCTTGACTTCACCTTAGTGTTAATATGTCGTTTTCGCCATATAGTGTTAGTAGCGCATCCTGTCAGTCGATTTTCTTTTTGGATTTGCTTTTTCACTTCTTGGTCCAGGTCTTCGTAGCTGGACATTGTAATTCCAAAGTATTGTATTTCCATTACTTGTTCAATACTTACGACATCAATTTATATTTTACATCTTATTGGTTCTTTGCTGATTACTATTGTTTTAGATTTCTGAAATGAGATTGTTTTTTTGAATTCTTGTGGTCTTATGTTAAATCTGTGGACTAATCTTTGCAGACTATCCTTATCTTGGGTCATCAGTATTGCCTCGTCTGCGTAACAGTATTTTTACTTATTTGTTTCCCATTCTGTATCCTCTTCTTTGCTGACACTTTTGATGATTTCATCCATGATTAAATTGAAGAACATAGGGCTCAATTAGTCCACGTGTCTTATTCCGCTGCCTATGTCTATAGGTTCTGGAAGTTGTCCATCTATTCTGACTTTCATTTTGTTGTTTTGGTAGACGTTTTCAATTGTTTTTAAGATATCTAGGGGAACTTCTCTATTATATCTCTAAGTGTTAAGGAAGTATTTAGCAAGTTTTTTTGTGTGAATTTGATGGCCTTGGTTGAGCCAATTAGCCAGACAATTTATTTTAAAAACAAACAATTTTTTTTTCAATCAGAGGAGTTTTCTGTATTTCTAACTCTAAATATATGTAAATAACAAACTAATATACTACTATCTAAAAAATACACTGTTTTGGATGTAAATATTTTTTGTATATATTTATTTTTTTGATTTTTTTTATTCTTTTTTTAATTGTTTTTTTTTACTACGCTAAAACATAAACCCGATTCAACATCTCGGAGGTTTACATCTTCTTAGTTTTTTTTCTTTTTTTTCTTTGTTTTTTTCTTTTTTTCCTTTTTTTTGGCTTCTTTTTTCTCTCTTTTTTTATTTTTTACCTCTGTAGTTTTCTGGCGGCATTTTACTTCCTTTTATGAATAGTAGAATTAGTTCGCTTGTTCTCCATTCTTCTGGTGTTTTATTATATTTTATAATTTTGTTAATTGATGTTGTTAATTGTTCTGTCAGTGCTGCTTTTCAATATATAGTATTTCGTTTGGTATTCCGTATTTATTTGCATGTATTCTTTTCTGTTCTTCAGCTACTACAGTGTTGAACTTCCTGTGTACTTAACATCTTCATTTGTGGTAGTTTCTGGTGTTTCCGGTTCTATCGTCATTTGTTCTTCTTTGCATAGAGCTTTTTTAGATAGTCAATCCATGTATCATTTTCTATGTGCTTTGGTTCTATTACTTTAGATTATTTGAAACAAAAATAAATAAAAAGTACTACACTCAATTTGGAAATGCATGATAGGATCATTTTATTTCAATTGGGTTGCCACGTAATGACTGTTCAAAAAATATTTTCGAGTTCAGGCTCAATATGGGCAGATACAAAGTGCATCTTCCTCTCTCACTCCCGTTATTATATCAGTTTTCTATATTTATGGCTCAGCTTCCAAGTACTAGAAACTGAAGGCTGATAATGCCTCTTTCGTCTCCAATCTTTTCTACTTCCATTTTTTATGAACAACTCTTTATTTCACTCATTTGAAGAAAGGCACTCTGCCGAAACAGCTGTAGTCACATAGTTGTAATAAATTTTGTGGAAGTATAGAAAACAAACGTTTTCAGTGTTTTATTGTTAGATAAAATGAAGTAACGGTCGAATCCATCAATTTTATTTATTTGAAGAAATGTTATAATTTCTGCCTGTGTTTCAAATGGACCAATGACGTTTCTTGTTTTTGTTAATTTTATGGTATTTGTTATTTCTTCTGTTTAAAGTTTCCTGGGGAAGTCCACTGGGAGGTTCACTCTGGACACTAGATGCCGTCATAATGTTCGTGTTCAGCAATCCCAAAAGTCCACGAGTAATGATTTTAGATTAATTTCGAATAAAAATAACATAAAACTCCAGGAGGGGCCCAAGTAGCACCGAACGGGTTTATTAAGTCTTTTAAGGATACTTTAAAACTGTAGAATAAAACTAAAATTAAAACTATTTGGTTTTTAAGTAAACGTTAAGGTTGCAATAAAACCGCTTTCAGCATAAAAGGGCCCACTCTGAAAGATGTCAATAAAACCAAAAATAAAAACCTTCTTAAAACTTTGTTTACTTAAGCAACTGGTTTTAAAGCTGCTGTGAAGGTGCTTTTAAAACCATGCTAAAAGACACTTTAAGTGCAGGCAGTTTTATAGCAAACTTAAAAAGGTTTCTTAAATGGAGACTTTTAAAGGCAATTTACCGTATTAAATTATTCTTTAAACCCATAGGCCAACAAATTTTTACATATGTTATAATAAGTAGATACGTATTTGTAACCATAAAATAATAAAAAGGACTTGGTTATTTCGGTCAAGGTAGAAAAACACTTGCGCACCCAACTTTATTGATAATGTTAATAAAAATAGGTCTAAATAACTCACGCGCCCTAAAATTTCTGATTTTTGGCGATTAAAAAATAAAGATAATAGAAAAATTTAAATCCGAAAAATATTAATTTGAAAGAAAAATAATTTTATCTACAATTTTAATGTTTTAATGTTTAAATAAATCGAATTTATGTCTTTAAGACGTCTATTTATAATTTTGTTGTAAACTTTATATTGTAATCCATCATGGCTTTCAGCATCTCGAGAAAGCAATATGGCCGAAATCCAAATAAAACTATTTGGTCTATCGACAGAGAATTGTTAAGATCAAATGGTTTTATTTTATACCTTTCCAAGAGCATATATCCTACATAAAAGCAAGGTTGCCTTGGAATTAAAACCGTTTAGTTTTAATGCTGCTGTCAGTAATGCCACTCGGTTTTATCGTGAATCTAACCTAAAATCGAGCAGAGGTGTAACCAGAATGATCCTAAGGGGGGTTACATCTACTTGAAGGTCTCTGAGGGTATGGAATAATATTGGCGTTAAACGTATATAGAGCTCAAAGTACATCCAAAAGGGGGGTTATAACCCCCAAAACCACCCCCTGGTTACGCCTATGAAATCGAGGCGTCGTAGTGCTGTGTGTGTTGTATTTTTCTTTTAAAATTACCAATTCGTTTATATTTTAAGTACTTGCGACTTATTTATTCCATACTAACTGTACTTCCACTTTTTACAACACACTACACCACTGTTTCGCTCTAAAACAAATGGCCGACCATTTTGGACATGAAAGAAAAGGGAATGAGTTTAGTTTTATTGTTTCTAACAAGAAGCATATTTTAGTCTTTACGATAACCAAATTGATTCGGCTAAGAGCGTGTTTGGTTTTAATATAGCCTACTAATTACTTTTAAGAAATCAATTTTAAAGAAAACTAAAAAAATAGTTTTAAGGCATATTATTTACTGACATAATAGTCTTGAGAACAAATAGTTTTAATAATAGGTTTTATTAGTCATATCAGGAGAATCTTTAAAACTGCAATAAAACTAAAAGGTAACAAACTAGAATCTAATAAAACCAAACAGTCCGGAAGTTCTTATAAAGCTGATTAGTTGAGAATAAACCATTTTAAAACTACAATAAGATAAATTATCTATTAAGATTAATTAGTCTTAATTGATACTCTTATTAGATACTTTAAAACTAGTGACAAATGCCTAACAGTTTTAAAGTTTTGGCAGTATATCTACAAGGTAACTTTAAAACCGTTATCTACTTATTTACCACAATAAAACCTTTATAAACCTTAAATAAAACTAAAATGTTTTTATTGTGCTACTTGGGGGATGTCCACACTGGACACCAGATAGCCCAAGGACCATCGTTTTTATTATATGCGTGTTCAGCGACCTCGAAAACCCCCCGAATAACGACTTTAGACTTATTTGGAATAAAAGTAACATAAAATTCCAGGAGACGAGGTCCACTCTGCGCACCAGGTAGCTCAAGGACCATGCTCGTTGTGTTCAGCGACCTCGAAAACCCACCGAGTGTAAAAATTGTTCTAACTTTCTGTTGATATTTTATGAGTTGCAAATTTTTCATTTTCTATGCACTTTGAAGATGCTTTATCCTTCTGCACAAAATGAAATTTTCATTTTACCACCATTAATTTTGTCTCAATCGAATGCTTCATTTCCTTTCCTAAATTTACTGTTACATTTTCTACATATTACAATATACAGGGTGTTTGGTGAAGAATGGGCCATAGCTTAACCTCAGGTTCCTGAGGTAAAAATAGACCGATTTAAGCTAACTTACCTTAGTACAAAGTTTATAATAACCGAGATACAGGGTGTCAAAGTCAAACTTTTTTATTATTATTATTGGATATTTCCTGACAGGCATGAGATATCAACACGAAATTTGGTATGTGGGGGTTTTTTAGGACGAGAAAACTAAATTCCCTACCAAAAATTATGTGTTGCCCAGAGGGCGCCACATACGCCTTTTAGCACTCATTTAATACGTTCAATTTTTTTATCCGTCACTCCGTATAATTTTGACATTAAAATTTTTATTTCCCTATTAGTTTTACTTAAAAAAGGTATCCTGTTTCATCTCTCTAAACTCAACCGTTTTCGAGATAAACGCATTTTAAATCTGCGGTGCAACATAATTTTTAGCATAATATCATTGTAGTTACACCAGAAAAATAACTTAAAACCATAAAATTATCCAAAAATATATCGCAAATTTCTTCAAATGGAATTTGCGATGCAATGACAAATTTGAGAACTGGCACAATTATTATGGTTTTAAGTTATTTTTCGGGTGTAACTACAATGATATTATGCTAAAAATGATGGTGTATCGCAGATTTAAAATGCGTTTATCTTGAAAACGGTTGAGTTTAGGGAGATGAAAGAAGTATACCTTTTTGAAGTAAAACTAATAGGAGAATAAAAATTTTAAAGTCAAAATTATACAGAGTGGGGGATAAAAAAAATGAACGTAATAAATGAGTGCTGAAAGGCGTATGTGGCGCCCTCTGAGCAATACATAAGTTTTACAGAATTTAGTTTTCTCGACCCAAAAAACCCCCCACATACCAAATTTTATGTTGTTATCTCATACCTATAAGGAAATATTCAATAATAAATAAAAAAAAAGTTTAACTTTGACACCCTGTATCTCGGTTATTATAAACTTTGTACTAAGACAAGTTAGCTTAAATCGGCCTATTTTAACCTCAGGAACCTGAGGTTAAGCTATGGCCAATTCTTTACCAAACACCCTGTATAGGGTGTCAATTTGAAAAGTTGCCACCCCCTATAATTTGGTCCCTATAGAAATTCTAAAAATATACAAAAACACGTCAAATTTATTTGTGAGGGTGACATTTTGTACACCAATTTTTAACTAAATTACATTAACCCTCTAGCGGGGGTGGGCTCAACCCCCAAAATATTTAGTGGAAGGGGGGGTTGAGTGACACCTCATTTTAAAGATCGTTCGATTAACTTTTCAAAAATACCACATATGTTATATTTCCATTCAGTATTTTTGGAAAAATCAAGTGAAACCGTACAGATATTAAGTATCGAGTTCAGAACTCCAAAACTTCATTTGGAATATTGAGCTCCAAATTGAATTTTTTTTTGAGTGTTGGAGTATTTAGAGAATTTTTTTGAAGTATTTTTGGAAAAATCAAGTAAAACCGTAAAGATATTAAGTATCGAGTTCAGAACTCCAAAATTTTTTAGAGTATTGTGTCCAAGATTTTTCCAAAAGTACTAAACAGAAATATGAGGTGTGCGGTATTTTTGAAAAGGTAATTGAATGACCTTCTAAATGAGGTATCCCTTTCCATTAAAGATTTTGGGGGTTGTGTCCGCCCCCGCTAGAGGGTTGATGTAATTTAGTGGAAAACTGGTCTACAAAATGTTCCCCCCACAAATAAATTTGACGTGTTTTTGTTTAGATTTTCTATATGGACCAAATTATATAGGGGGTGGCAACTTTTCAAATTGACACACTGTATAAATAAGGAAGCAAAATTCGGTTTAGCGCTCGTGAATCCTTCGCTTTACCAGACTAGCAATCAGTAATCCACTTTACATATTGTTCCCAGCATATATATCTCCTCCTTATTATGTCTACGAAATATAACAGACACAATCGCAAATTTTCCAAGCATGCCAACTCTTTCCGCATATTTCACAGTTCTGTTTAGATTCCAAACCTTTAGATAACAATCTGGCAATTGCGTCACTTCGAACAACTTGCGTCACGGCTTTGGCCACCCTCCAACTTTTTTTGTGAATGTTATGAATGACTCTGTGCTACAGACAAACATTAATTTTACATTTTTTGTGTAAACAGTCGCTAATATTGTTGGGCAAGAAAAATAGCGGAGTTGCGTAAACGATTATCGTTTTAAAATAGTTATTGGTGACATTCATCTACAAAATCATTCTACAATAATAGCAAATCGAAGTGGGATATAGCGTAACAACAGGATTCGGCATAACAAAATATCTAAAACAAGGATGCTGTCACCAACGTTGTTCAAAAAATTCTTACAGCGGACGCTAGCGACTTGGAAACGGAAATGCCAAAACATGGGCAATGGGCATACCTCTAGATCACTGGGACTGGGGGGGGGCGCGCCCCCCTTGGGGGGCATGAGGTCATATCAGGGGGGGCGCGAGACAAGTTGAACATTAAATTAAATTTAGTTATTTTTCTAAAATTCAAAATTAACCGCTTGTTATGCCCGCACTTCACTCTCGCCGAAGTCGATTGAGGTTCACTAAGTACGAGAGTGTAGACGGCCACCTTGTGTAACTTTGCCTGACTTCGTTCTACTTCCATTCTCTGTCGGTCTGGTCAAAGGAATCTTTGTCGGTATCACACCGTTCTTTGTCGGTATCGCACTTCGAACGAGTGTGTAGAGAGGGTCCTTCGGACTTCGGTCAACTTTGGCGAAGTAACTTCGCCGAGAGTGTGGAGCCCGTTTTTAACTGTGTCTGGTAACGCAGAGTAAGCAAAAGTTATCTCAAATACCTCTTTTTGACAACACTGTGAAACGCCGCATTGATGATGGACCGAAGGCATACAAAACCGGGTAGTTGATGCAGTAAAATAATCGCCATTTTTGCTATTCTCCTAGACGAGAGTAATGACAGCACAATGTTATCAGTTAATTGTTTATGTTCGGTATATTCAAAACGAAAGAATAAAAGACGAGCTACTTATTTCTAGCGAGTTGGAGACTGGAGAACACGACAAAAGCTGTTTATGTTATGAAAGCAGTGTAAGAGTTTTGGACAAACATGAACTCTCTTGGCAAAAACTGATCAGTTTATGTACAGATGGCGCACCTTCAATGCTTGGTTTTCGCTCAGGCTATTTGCAATTAGTAATAGAGAAAAATTCTGATGTGGTTGGGATACATTGTTTTATACATCGACAAGGCTTGGCAGCAAAAACCCTTCCAAATGAACTTATGGCTGTCTTAAACTTGTGTATTAAAGTAGTGAAGTACATAAAAAAACAGTGCGTTGAATACTCGACTGTTTAAAACTCTTTGTGAAGATTTAGAAAGTGATCACAAAACACTGCTTCTTCATACAGAAGTACGATGGCTCTCAAAAGGAAACATTTCGGCAAGATTATTTGACTTTTGAGATGAAGTAATCATCTGGGAACATCAAAAGCAAAATGAGCTAAACATGGCCTTCAAAAACATTGTACCCAAGTAATATTGGCTTACTTGTCAGACATTTTTGACTCGTTGAACAGCCTTAACCTAAAACTGCAGGGTGGAGACTCAAATATAGTAGTTACTCATTGTGATGGAGGCTTAGTTACTCAACTTTGGAGTAATATCTGGAGTCAACTCCAGAAATACTTCCCAAATACTTGTGACACTTTTATTTACAGAAGGTCAACTGATCCATTCCATGTCAACATATACTCCCTGCCTGAATCACTTCAAGAAGATGCTTTGCAAATAAATCCAAATGATTTTTTGCATGATTCCTCTGCCAAATACTTTGTTATAATGGACAAACTTTCATTTTGGTTAAAATATTTCAAAGTGTATCTTAGTGTATCACGGGAAGCTCTTCATTTATATTTGCCTTTTTCAAGTAACTATTTGTGCGATTTTCAACACTTGTGACAATTAAAACAAAGTACATATCGGAATAAACTTGATGTTGCCTAGTGACTTGTGCTGTGCATTTACTAAAACTCAGCCACGAATAGGCATACTAGTAAATAAAATGCAAGCACATCCATCTCACTAACCAACCTAATCTATTTTTCTTTTATTAATAATTTTTGTATTTTATTGAAACTGATATTGTTGTATCTTATGGCAGAATAAATAAATGTTTTGTTTTCAAGCGAGAAGCTTTCATTTCAACAAAAGGGGGCGTGGTACAAAAAAGTTTGGGAACCCCTGCTCTAGATGATGCTACAACATTATATATACTATCATTTGCAGACGACCAAATTATAATACCACAAGACATAGACGATATAGAAAATATATATAACACGCAAACTTGTAGAGGAATACATTATTTGGGGCCTAGAAGTTGTTTTTATTAAAGTTTATTTACTTCATGCAATCAATACATAAAAAATATAAGCATGTTTTTTGTTTGTGTTTGTATAAAAGGGTGTATGTATAAATTTGGATTTGTTATCCAGCGATAACCAAAACCCCACTGGTCTTTTTGATTGTTGAAATGTGCCTTTAACGCTAAGGACTTCAGTGCACTTTATTTCACTTCACTGCTGGTTAGAACCTATGTGGTAGCTCCAGTGGTTTGTGCCTCTTCAGTCTCCGAGTCTCCTTACTATTATCTAGCAGGTTTAGTGCAAGATTGTTTGGATGGTTTTATACGGTTAAATACATGGTTAAATAGCGGCTGCTGTATTCACTTACTATTTCCTTAACTGTGGCTACTTACTACTGAGGGCCTAGAAGTAAACGTAGAGAAAACTGAATACATGTGTATAGAGGGAACACAACAAAACTTACAACTATCAAATGGTCAAACAATCAAGCACGCAAATGTGTACATATACTTGGGAATGAAGATAACAAAGGATGGAACACTCGATGAAGCAATACTTGATAGAAATATGAAGGGAAGAAGGGCAATATCAATGTTGAACGGAGTCTTATGGGATAAAACAATAAACAATAAACAACAAAAACAAAATGAGAATATACGACACTATAGTAAAGAGCATAATAATATATAGCTGCGAAATATGATCATTCTTCTTCTTCGTGTACCATGTCCTTTCAGAACGTTGGTTACCATCATAGCTATCCTAATTTTATTCACTGCCGCCCTAAATAGCATGCTTGTATCAATACCATACCAATCTGGCAAGTTCTTCAACCATAAGGTTCTTCTTCGTCCTGGACTGCGTTTGCCTGTTATTTTTCCTTTCATAATATTTTGCAGCAACCTGTATTTGGGACCTCTCATTACATAATATCCGAAATACTCCAGCTTTCTCTGCTTGATGCTATTTATTATCTCAGTAGTCTTGCTGAGATGTTTTAGTATTGTGGAGTTTCGAATCTTCTCCACCCAGGAAACTTTTAAAAGTCTTCTATAGCACCACATTTCGAAAGCCTCAAGGCGATTTAGGTCGATTTTATTCACAGTCCAGGACTCGACACCATAAAGTAAGACCTAGAACACGTAGCAACGAAGTAGGCGGATCCTCAATGCCAATTTTAGGTATCTGTTACATAACAACTTGGACATCCTTCTAAAAGCGGCTCTGTCCTGCTCTATCCTAGATCTACTTTCGCCGTGACTTTCTGCGTTACAATTTAATTGCTGTCCAAGATAAAGATTTTATCAACTTGTTCAAGTTTGGTATTATTTACATATATAGACGGTTTTATATGCTGTTGTTTACTTATTTCGAGTATTTTGGTTTTCCGTATGTTCATATCCAGACCTGCCTCCCTACACCTTTCAACGACACTATCAAGTAGTGTTTGCAGATCTTCTTGACTAGAAGCTAGGAGTACTGTATCGTCCGCATATCGCAAATTATTGATGACTTCACCGTTCACACTATATGACCATTGAAAGAACGAATCGAACAAAAATGAAGAGCCACAGAGATGGATTACTGGAGAAGAGCGGCGGGAAAGTCGCGTCGAAGACAAGGTTACAAATGAAAGAATCACACAAATGATGGGAATAAGACATGACATCACCGATGAAATACGAAGTAAACAATTAATATGGTACGGGCATGTACAAAGAATGTCTAATAATAAAATCCCAAAGAAAATGTTACAGTGGAACCCAAAAGGAAAAAGAAGACGAGGAGGACCACGGAAGAGTTGGCGAGAAGGTACTGACAAGGAGATGCGAGAAGGAGGCCTGGAAGATGACATGCGGACAAATAGGGAAGAGTGGAGATTAGGAATCGCAAGACGTCGTCGCACGTTTTAACGCGATATGTATATATATATTGGTGACATTTCCAAACATAAATACGTGTAGTTTACACGAGTCAAGGAGATTGATAAGAAAAAAAAAAGAAAAAAAAAGAGAAAAAAGAACAAAAAAAAGAGAAAAAAAAACTAAGAAGATGTAAACCTCCGAGATGTTGAATCGGGTTTGTGTCTTAGCGTAGTAAAAAAAGCAAAGCAAAAAATAAATGTATACAAAAAAATATTTACATCCAAAACAGTGTATTTTTTTAGATAGTAGTATATATTAGTTTGTTATGTACATATATTTAGAGTTAGAAATACAGAAAAAATTCATCTGATTGAAAAAAAAAATGTTTGTTTTTAAAATAAATTGTCTGGCTAATTGGCTCAGCCAAGGCCATCAAATTCACACAAAAAAAGGAGATTGATTGAATTATTGGAGAAAAATGTCAATATATTGTTCTTGTTTTCTTCTAAATGTCATCTACTTCTAAACCTTACAGTGATGTTGGCGACCACGTTGACCCACCCTATTCTATACACAGCAGCTAGGAATAAATCAGTTGACGTTAGACCAGTCGTTTTCCTAAGATTGGCTAGCCAGGATGTATGTTGCGTCCAGGGCTTCTCTTGTTCTTAATCTTCCCTTGTAGAATCAACTGTAAAAATCGGTATTTAGTATCACGCATTCTGTTCTTTGCGGTGTTAATAATTTCTTTGACTTTTCTTAGCCTCTGGAGCAGGGGTGGGCAAAGTGCGGCTTTCGGGCCGCATTCGGCGCTTTATACATTTTTTTGCGGCCCGCGGAAAAGAAGTGAATTATTTTCATTTAAATATTTTTTTTAATTATTGCTAATATTAATAAATAAATATAGATAATGAAGCTATTAATTAACACTTTCGCAGCGGGTGATTTTTCCGTAAATTTTCAACATAACGCGGGCAATTATTAGGGTTTCCGGTGGTTTTGTCGGCTCCCTGAATGGAATCCACGAAATTTCAACAAATGGAAACGATATTTTTGAAGTACATACATAGTCTGGAACTGTTTGGAAAATTTTAAATTAACGCTGTAACCACCTAGTAAGTGTAACAACTGACGGAGCACCAAATTTAAGAGGACCAATATTGTAATGTTGAGAAAACTTAAAGATTACGTCCATGAACAATTTTGAGAACATCAGTTATTATTTTTCACTGCTTAATCCATAAGCAGGTATTGTGCAAAAATGTTTTGGAAGTAGTCAACCAGAACGTCATTTCAATTATAACTAATATTGTTAAAAAATATTCGTTTAATAGGATTAAATCATCGTGCATATTTTTATATTATTTAATTCTTTTAAAGAAAACAAAAACAATGAAGGGAATCTAAGATTTTTCAAATTTATAACTTTGTTTATTTTCATTTAAATGACGCGTGTTGCATATTACGTATGATGCGTGTTTACATCTATTTAAGCACGTAATTTCCCTTCAAATATTTAAATAACTAATAGCAATGTGAACATATAATTTACTATTTTATTTGGGAATAAGCCACAATTTAAGTTTGAAATTAAATTTATTTTACGTTTCCATTTCCACTTCGGAAATCGTTATCAAAATACAAAACATTAATAAGTTAAACTAATTAAGTAAATACTTAATTTATTAATGTTTTCCATTTTAATAACGATTTCCGAAGTGGAAATCGAAACGTCAAGTAAATTTAATTTCAAACTTAAATTGTGGCTTATTCCCAAATAAAATAGTAAATTGCAAAAGATGTCACAAGGAAATAGCTTCAGCACAATATTAGGGAAAAAAGAAATAGGTCCATAGATAAAATAAAAATGTAAGGGAAATACCATGCTTAATTAAGTGCGAATGCTGTTTAGGGGGTACGGGTACGGTTTGAAAAATTTGAAATTTTTGATTTTTTTATTATTTTAAGTGAAAGTACATAAATAAATAAATAAATAAACATCAAGAATACTCTCTGAAATTTTCAGCTTGACCGGAGTAAAATTACCGGAAGTAAAGCATGTTTAATATCCCTACCTTCGACTCGCTTTGCAGTAGCTTGAGCGTAGTGAGATACGTTCAAAAGCTGTTCCCGTCTCTTTTGTAAATTACTCTGCGATTCAAAAACATATTCCGGCGTGCATCACTTTACGATTTGACAGACAAAAAACCAAACGCGTTTTTCTCAAAACTGCTTTTTTCAAAGGCGGTGGACATTGTAACTCAAAAACTACCTACTTGACAGATCCACCTGAAGTTTTTCATAGATTTTCTTTAAACATTTCGTGAGGTGACTCTGTCGAGATATGTTTTGGTTAACAATAATAAATATGTTGATCTTCACCCTTTTTTAAAAAATTTTGTTATTTTGACTTGTATTTTGAGTGATATCAAAAACTTAAAAATCGTTAAAACTAAAAAAACTCAACAACGTTACCTCGAGAAACTCATAAACTAATAAAATATTTTTGAATTTTGTGTTTCATATGATCCCCTGACGAGTTCTACTGTAAAATCCATTTTTTGGAGCTGCCTGTAAAAATTTGCCACTGTTGACTTATTTTTCAATATTTGGTCTTGAATTTTTTTTGAATAATCTTTGAATTGTACTGAATATGTTTATTTAATTTAAAAATAATAGTTATTTATGTACCAAGTGAGTAAAGTTACTTTTTATTGAAGAGTCTGATATTATGAGCAGAGCGAACATAGCGAGCGAGGCGAAATAAAAGACGAGTTCTATAAAGAGTCTTTACTGACGTGGTGCATACAAAATTTTATCGCCAACAATTTGATATTGGTTTTAACACTTACTTACAACTTACAATTTAAGAATTTTTTTAAATTTTAGACGTAATAAAAATTTCATGAGTGACAGATGACTTGCATGATAACCGCTTTCGATTTTCAATCGATAGTTATCAATATTGAATAATTACTAAATCGGTAAAGTTTTGATTTATTTTATATGAATATAATTACAAAATACTACAGATTTTCACTTTTCGACATAAATTTAATTAACAATGTCGTAAATTTTGTACAATATTTTTAATAATGAAAGTAAATATATTGTAAGTTAACTCAAATAAATAATCGATTACTGTCATCGACCACTTATATTCAATCTCGATTAATGGCGGCAGGTAAAGTAAAATTCTTCTTTCAGTACAATAAAGTGCTACTTTACTGCCGCAAATGAGGGCAAATGAGTACAATAATGAATGACTTTAGTGTCGGTTGGCGATAAAATATTTTTACCATAATTTTAAACAAAATTCAAGAAAAGGTGCATGAAATGTTGATTTCAAACCATGCCCTTAAACAAAATTAGTAAAAAGTTAAAAATTCGAATATCTTAAGGTAAGAAATATTGCGGCCCTTGGTAGTAGACCAAAAATATTTTGTGGCCCTTACTAAAAGAAGTGTGTTCACCCCTGCTCTGGAGAATAATTATATTAGTTGGATGGTGTATATGAGAGACCCTTAACATACGTCGGTAGCGCCACATTTCAAATGCCTCTAATCGTTGTATTGCATATTTTGCAAGACTCCAGCTTTCTACTAAAGACGTAACATCAAAGAATTCTTATGCGTATATTGATATTTAAAGATAGGTTGCATTTTTTAAGGCCGTTAAAAGAGCTTATGGCTTTTTCAATTCGAGTTTTTATTTCTTAGCTATGATCCCAGGTATCCGTAATATTATTTTCTCCATACTTTCTAACGATATGTCGCTTATTTGGGTGTTCTTACTAATGATCATTATTTCTGGCTTCCTACAATTAAAAAAAAATACAGGATCCTTTGTAAAAGGTATATTAAAAGACCCCAATAAGGGTTACATCACAAAACAAAATGTTTTCGGATTAACAAGTAATCCATCATCAGTTTTAAGCCAATAGCATGCATGCGTGAGCCACTAAAAAGTTATGGATAAAAACCCTTTAAAAGGTATAAGATCTTATATGATACTACATATTATGATTAAAATAGGTGGATGTTGCAAATATTCCTGGATATTACCCAGGGCAACACAGGACTCTAACCCACGTGGATGTGATATGAGAGGGATGAACCTCACATATTGAAAATTGAGTGTCAACTCCTTTTTGGTGGCTCACGCATGCATGCTATTGGCTTAACATTGATGATGCATTACTTGTTAATCCGAAAACGTTTTGTTTTGTGATGTAACCCTCATTGGGGTCTTATAAATATACCTTTTACAAAGGATCCTGTATTTTTTGTGATTTATGGTATACAGCCAGCTACAGGAATTTTATTTTCGTCGTGAATTTTTGTTTCTTACAATTTAGTTTTAGGCGGTATTTGTTTCTACAACATGTTTCTACAACATTATCTATCATCCTTTGGAGCCCCTACGCACTATCTGCGAGCAATACTGTATCGTCTGCATATCTATGCTTCTCTAAAGATGTTTTCAGAGTATATATTAAATAATGCTGGTCACAGTATGCAACCTTGTCTAACTACTTTTCCGACTGTGAAGATATCTCGCAGTTCATTTTCAAATCGCACTGTTGCTTCTTGTTGGAGATATAAGTGTGAGATCAGTCTTATATCTTTATCATCGAGTCCTGATGTCATATAGGATATCCTATGTGTATTTTGTCAAATGTTTTCTCGTCATCAATGAAAATGCATACACATTATAGTTGACATCTCTGGCTCTCTGTACTAGAATTTACAAACTAAAAACAAATGTTTAATAAACACCATATCAAAAAGTTCTACTCGAGAAGTGGCTGCTTCATTTTTTATTAAACAAATGAACTACGAAATTAGATGTTTTTTTAAATAACTCCGAAAATATAAATTTTAGAAAAATACTGACTGGACCATTGAAAAATTCAGAACATTTTACAAAAAAACCTTATATAAAGAATTTTCTAAAATTAAATCTGTATCTTCTATAATTTTTTATTTATAACGCTAAAGTCACCCTTCTCACAAACATTGGCGCACTGTAAACTAGCGTACGGCGAAGTGCACGGTTGAGTTATTTTGATGTAATTCTTTAACTAATGGATCAAATGAAATTTTACAAATTAAACATGAAAGAAGAATAATTAAGCTATCTTATGGTTATAATAAAAAGAAATAAAATGTATATCCCCCCCCACCGTATAAGTACGGTGGGGCCGGAAAGTGAGCCATACATGAATTTTATTTAAAAATGTGTAACTAATACAATTTTTCTTATAAAACCCTAAATTTTGCACAACTTACCTTTCAAGCATCTTACTAAATGATGTTTGATTCAAAAAAATCTCAAAAATTTAATTCAAATGATATTCAAAAAATGTAATTTTTGAAATCTTCGTAGTTTTATAGAATTACCACCACTTTAAGACGGTTTTACTCAAGTTTAAACAGATCTATTACAGTTTTATAAGTGCTTTTTCAAAGCTTAGGATGTAATCTTTAAAATGCACTAAATTATTTTACTTTAGAAATGAAATAGACTATTTATTTTTGAAAAAATTAAGAAAGATAACAAAAATATAATACAAAAACCGAGAATTACCAGCTAAAAAATGTTTATACAAAGTGATCAAAACTTTTTTCTGTAAAACTTACCTAAAATACATTTAATAATAAGCTTCAACAATAATAAATCTTTAGCAAAAAATATTTTTATAGCTCTTATACAGTATGTCTGCGTAACTTGGAACCTATTGATAACTTTTTTATTTTCAGTTTTACGAACAAAAGTTCTAAGATGTAATCATCAAATATCAAATTTAATTACTTTTATACGAGGTATGTCAAAAAATATGAATTTCACTCAAGAGTAAAGCACTGTTACATTTCAGAATATCGAAAATTGTTATTATGAAAAGTTGTTTGGAATTAAAAAATTTGTTTTAATGTTTAATTACATCCTTCTAATTAAAATATTGTGAATAATAAAGGCACTTAACTCTTAAGAAAAATTCATATTTTTTACATAGTTACCTCGTACAAAATTAAAAGAGTTTGATATCTGATGATTGTATCTTAGATTTTATACCAGGGAGAGCATTTTATGAATTATAACTTTTTTTCGTAAAAGTGATAATAAAATAGTTATCATAATTGTAATTAAATGATGATGAGTATCCGTAATTTAAGAAAAAATTGAAATTTTTTTTTTTCGATTAGAATGATGTTATTGTATATTTAAACATAGTTTTTAATTTACAAAAACTTTTCAAAATAGCATTTTTTTTTATATTCTGGAATATAAAGGTACTTTACTCTTTAACGAAATTCATATTTTTGACATAACTCATAAAATTAATAAAATTTGATATCTTGATATATTGAGTTTTAGATTTTTGACTATCCAGAGCATTTTATGAAGAATAACTTTTTTTCGTAAAATTGATAATAAAAAAGTTTTCCATGTGGTTCCTAGCTACGCAGACATACTGTATAAGAGCTTCTGTATAAGAATTTTCAAATTGCAATTCCATATTCGGATTCAGCATAATCAAAAACAAAATAGAAACATATTTGATCAAAGTAAAATGATGAATTCAACAATATTTTTAAAATTATTTATACAAAACAATTGTTATTGTTGAAACAATTAATAAACAATTAGCGGCCAAATCTGCTAGTAGAACTTTTTACTTTAACATGTATATAAACTAACAAAAAATATAAGCTTGTTTGAATTTTTCCGAAACATTGCATGTTTTCGTTCTAATTGCACTCCCCTATAAGTACTTTAAATTCATGACTTATCAAACTAATTAATATGTTCTTCACATTTCCTAGCGTTTATTCTTGTAGTGCCTATCTATTCGGATGTTGGATACTAACGAAATAAAAAATCCTGTAGCCTGTACTAGTTAAGTTGAACCATTTTCGTAGGTGGTCCAACCGGGATATACTTCTTCTTAATGGCCTACTTATTTCTTTTAGTATGAATTGAAGCAGATTATATCGTTATTTGGAAACATTGGAAAACAACAATGAAAAAATTGATTATCCAAGAGATTATTCATATTCGTTTAGAGCACACATCGCAAAGCCTTTCAGTTTTAATCCATAAGGAAAAAATTTCCTGTAGCTGGCTGTATACCATTAATTACAAAAACTGAAGAAAAAAATCTTCTGTGTAAAAGGTATATTTATTTGAAAACCCCAATAAAGGGCTTCATTAAAAACATAACGTTTTCGCTCTAAAGAGAGCATCATCAGTGTTCTAAGCAAGCTCTACATGCTAAGCCACCAAAAATACATGGGTAAAAACCCTTAAAATATCGACTAAAAGTCTTACATTGACCTGTTGTATATTAAATCCTGGCGATGGATGACATTTAGAAGGATACCTCAAAGCATCATATAACTATTCCACGAGCATCTGGGTGGTGGAGTCGATTTCTCTGTCTTCACAAAGATAAAGGTAAATGCCAACTGAGCCTCTCAGTTTTATCATCGTTGCCTAGTGAAAGTCCCTACTGCATACAGAAGAATTTACAAGATAGGAAAGCAAAGATATTATAAAATCACTAAACAAAGAGCAATGAAAGCAAAATATTTTAATGAGATTAGATGTATCCGAGATGAACATAATAAAATGCTAATTCACTAAAAGGATGTCAAAAATATATAGAAAAAATGCTTTGACAGTTTATTAAATGAACAATTTGACAGAAAACCAATTAAGTTAACGGAGATAGTAACAACAATGGTTACCAAAATAACAAACGAGGAAGTACTTGAAGCACTTCAAAAATAAAAAAGAAAAAGCAGTTGAACCAGATGGTATTCCTGGGAAAGTGTGGACAGCGTTAGGAGAGACAAAAACAAGTTGCTAACATGTTTATTTAATAGACTTATGGAAGTTGAACAAGTGTCAGATAAATGGAGAAGCATTATATTAGTACCTGTGTACAAAGAAAAGGGAGATGTACAACATTGTATAAACTAGGGGACCAGACAACTACTTAGTCACATCATAAAAATGTGGGAGATAGACGGAAACGTGAAGAAACCGAAATATCCGATAATCAGTTTGACTTTACGCAAAGTAGATAAGTAGATCAACAACAGATGCAATTTTCATTATAAGAATGGAAAAATATAGAAATAAAGAAACAAACGCTCATACTTTAAATTCATGGCTTATCAAACTAATATAAATATGTTCTTTACATTTCCCAACGCTTATTCTTGTAGTCATATTATGGTATTCATTGATCTTGAGAAAGTATTATGATATACAGTCGAACCCGCTTATTGGAATAGCCTTTTTGCAAGGCAAAAATATTCTTATAACCGGGATATTCTAATAACCGATCATTGGTGGCTAGTCGAAATAAGTGTTACCGAATATACGTAATAATATTATTTACATAATATGCCAATGTGTAGTTTTACATGCTATGCTAATATGCAGTTTTATTACATACTATCATCAACTAGCCTATATTTGTCCACTGCTGAACGTAGGCCTCCCGTAAAAATTTCCACCTATTTCTATCTTGAGCTTCTTGCATCCAATTTGTGGTGATGCGCTTGATATCATCCGTCCATCTAGTCGGTGGTCGTCCTCTGCTTCGATATGCCTCCTGCCTTGGTCGCCATTCCAGAATCTTTTTGGTCCATCTGTCATCCGTCAGTCTGGCAACATGTCCTGCCCAAGCCCATTTAGCCATGGCTACTCTTTCAACTGCCTCCGTGACTCCTGTTCTTCTTCTTATTTCAAGGTTCGGTACTTTATCTCTGATGGTAATACCTAACATTGATCTTTCCATAGCGCGTTGTGTAACTCTTATTTTATTTATTGTTCTTTTTGTCAGAGTTAGTGTTTCTGCACCATATGTAAGAACCGGCAAAACACACTGGTCAAAAACCTTTCTTTTTAAACAAACTGGAATATTAGACTTGAAAATGTTATTTAATCTACCGAAGGCAGCCCATGTGAGACCTATCCTTCTTTGTATTTCACTTGTCTGGTTATCTCTCTACTATGCCAATATGTATATCATATATGTACCTACATAATCAGTGTATGTAAATGGTTTTAGGTCTTTTTACGTCAATAATACAGTAGTGTAACTAGTACTTATCTATGTATGTGTTAAATACCAAATTACATTACATGTATGTGAATGAATACATTAGGTCAGTGGTTCCCAACCTTTTATGTCTGGCGACCCGCCTTCTGAGGTTTTTGCATATTCGCGACCCATCCCTCGCCCATGATGATATATAATGTACGCTACTCAGCTACTGTAAGAGCCACGCCGCGACCCACCTGAAATCTGCCCGCGACCCACTAGTGGGTCGCGACCCACCGGTTGGGAAACGCTGCATTAGGTAATTAATATGAAATGTATGCAATATGTAGATATGTAAATATTTTCTTATTAAAATGCATATATAACAAAATTACTTTTTTTTTCTTGAGAAATTAATAGCTTTTTCGTTGTTAATCCGTGTGGTCATCCTTAATCCATTGGTTGAATAGAAGTTTTATTGCCGTCGAGAAATGGATTGTTACATTCTTGTTCTTTTCTCTTCTTTTCGAATTTAACAAAGCCATAATTCACATCTTGCAAACAAGTAGGTACTCTCTGAGTGAATTCTAAATAAACTGCTTCTAACAATTTTATAACAGGCAACAGTGCCTTTGTGTAGACAAATAAAAATTATTTTATGACCCATGCATTTGTCGGCCATGCTAAAGATCGAATTGGTATTCGTAACAAAGTAATAAATATTTATTACCCTAATAATATCTAATTCAGCACTACAGGCCGTTGACGACAAACCATAATACCAAACATAATTTAAATTTTTAGTAAATTGTAAAAAAAAAATATTCTTTGACCTGCAAAATATGCTAATAAGCGGTATTATCTAGTTAGATCCTATTCTAATAAACAGATAAATTTATTAAGGAGTAAATGGAAATGTTTCGGGAACTTGAATTTATATTCCATAAACCGGGATATTCCTATAACAGGGATTCTAATAAGCGGGTTCGACTGTAGTTTCTAGAGGTATTCTGTGGTGGGCACTCAATAAGAAAGGAGTCCACGGTGAGTATGTAAAGATTTTGAACGACATGTATGAGGGAGTAACAACTAGTGTGAGGACAGCTGTGAAACATACAGATCAATTTCATGTGAAAGTAGGATTGCACCAAGGCTCGGTACCTACTTAGTCCTTATTTATTCTTATTATTGGTGGATGAGATAATAGGCGAAACTACAGGGTAACATACCTTGCTCCTTAAAGTATGCTTGTGATGTAGTGTTAGGAGGGAACAGTGAAAGCGACTTACAACATAAACTGGAACAGTGAACTCAAGATTTTGGGAAAAAGGTTTCTAAAACATAGTAAAACAAAAACAGAGTATTTGGCATGTTCATTTAAAGATGGAATTACTACAAATAAATTGATGTCATTGGATGGTGAAAAGTAATAGTTTTAACTAGAATCGGTATTACAGAGTAATGGGGAAATCTATGGAGATACATGCAGTAGGATTAGGGTTGGATGGATGAAACGAAAGGAAGCGAATGGTGTGTTGTGTGACAGAAAAATTCCAATGAAGCCGAAGGGGAAAATTCTATAAAAGAGCAATTAGACCAGCTATGACGTACGGAATTGAATGTTGGTCAGTTAAAAATAAAGAGGAACAACGGATGCATGTGGCGGAAATGAGAATGCTTAAGGAGATGACTGGAGTGACAAAAACGGATACAATTAAGAATGGGTATATTAGGGAAAGTCTAGAAGTGGCGCCAGTTGATGCCAAAATGATAGAACATAATTATGTTAAAATGGATTGTTCATGTTCACCGTCATAATTACTGATATGCGGGTTCAGGTAAGGAGTAGGAGAGGAAGACCAAAGAAAACGTGCAGGAAGAAGCTTAGGTAGGACATGTTGTTAAAATTATTGATATTTCTATGACCTAAGATACCAGCTCTAAGAGCGGCTAATATTTGGGTAAAAATATGTTGAGTTTTTTGGTAGGATTGATTCTTGACGTCATAAAATTTATGACGTTCGCCGTGATATGTTTTAGTAGAAGTGTAAGTATAGTATAATACACGACTGAATAAAACGATTTTTATCGTTTAGTTTACATTGGCAAGCGTTTAAAATCTTTAATTTCCAAAAGCGATAAATGCCCTATTAAATGAACCCCTCGTCATTTCCGATGTATCGTTTATGAATGCAGTAATAACCAAAGCTGAACCGAGATCGGAATTCCAGTCATTAAAAAAATTAATGGCACACGTAAAATAAATTTAGAGCATCTCTGCCGTATGGAAAAACATTTGCTGATACTGAAAATTACATTTCGCACTTGCCCTCGGTATCATCAAAGTGGGTAAATTGACCTGAATCGAGTGGCTAAAATGTATTGATCCAGACACGTAATTTTGTTCGTATATTCATCAAGAGAGGCAATCAGATTATATACCTATATAAAAAAAAAGGTAGCTAGACGACTAAATATCAAAGGGATTTTTCGGCTTATAGAGGGACATTTGCCTGTTATTCATCTTCGTCCTTTCAGACGACTGAAAGAAATAAAGTCAAGCCTGGTCCATATTATTATTATTATATGTATATTTTAACAGGACTGTATCGATATATAAAAATCGATTTTACCTACTTGATATTTTTCTCAGTAAATTTATATTTAATTACAGTACTAGTGGAGTCAATAGTCAATGCAGTTTTTACTTACGAAAATAATTAAATAATATAGAACTTTTCATAAATTCATTAAGAACCTTAATTCTGATTGTGGCCTTTTCAATTCTGATGGGCAAACTCAAGGGTCTCTTATGGATTTTTGGCTGCTGATTACGAATTTCGATGGTGGATTTCGATCGGAGTGGTCAAAAAATTGTTATAAACTTAATTGTCTATAAATTGTTTATAAGGCTCTAGCTACTCTAGCACCTATAGGCGAACGGCGGCAACCCCTAAAATTACAATATACCGACCACGAAAATCTATTCGATTTTTGAGCTCATCCCCTTCACCCCCAAACAACCCTTTAATTGATTCAACTTAAAAGAAAAATGCTGAGAAAAATTAAAATATATCGTATCGTGGATATAATTCATATAGGGTATACATTCTAATAGGCGAGCGGCAGCAACCACTAAAATGATGTTATACCGACCACGAAAATCAGCTTTCCGGTAAATGACCAATTTTGGTCATTCTTTATGTTTTCGAGGTCGCTGAATCCGAATATGAAGTTTATTTTTATCTAAAATAGGTGGAACATGTTTAAAAATCAAATGTTATGCAAAAATGCGAAAAATCAATTTTGATGATTTTGAAATTTAACTTTCTGTATCTTTGGTCGCTGTAAATATTTCCTTTCGAAAATTTTACTGTATTATCTTTAAAGTATTTAGATAACAATGAAATTTGTCCAAAATGTTGAAAAAAATTAAAAGAGGAGTTGTTAATTTTTAAACATTTTGTCGTCGGATTTCGTTCGTTTCATGTTTACTTAAAAAAGTTGAGTGACAAACTTTTTAGTTTGTAATTTTAACCAACACAGCATTAAAACATAACTCATGAAGAAGTTTTCTGGAAAATGTCAAGTCAAAATATGCAATAGGAAAAAAGTTATGTGATTTTATAGACGAGTAGACTCCCCCAAAAAGCGCTTATTTCTCGAGATACTGACGACGGTGTGATAAATGGCTAATTTTGGTCATACGTGTCATAGACCAGGGCGCATCTGTAAAAATATTGGTACATTTGGACGTTGAGATGTGACTCAAATTTTTTTGCAGAAATTGCTTGAAAATAAATCAAATAATAATATTTGAGTTATCCTCCCTCTCAAAAAGGTCCGGAACATTGTTTAAATAATCAAAATGTCAAAAAATTAAGGAAAAATCCGATTTTTTTCTTGGTTTTTTGATTATAACTTTAACAGTATTCATTTCCGAGAAAAGTTGTACTGAAATAAAAGTTGCGTAATTAAATTTCCTTCAATATAGAATTGGTTAAATATTTAAAAAAATAGACCTTGTTGCAAAATAGCTATAATTGTGAAAAAAAACATACAAAAACAAGTATTTGCATTTTACGTTTTTCAACCATTTATGCTACACTTACGACCTTCATATTTCACCGTGAAAAACTTTATGATACAGTAAAACAATACTGTAAATTTCATTAAGATCGGTTCAATAGATTTTGCAAAATAAATTTTGCAATCCAGCTTTCGTAAAAAAATTAATTTCTTCAAAATGTTACAGGACTGAAAATAAAGCAGATAGCAAGTTGAAATTTTTTTTGCATATAGAAGTGTACTGTACCTTTCATTTGCAATTTTGCCAAATTAAAATCGATTAACACCACGGCGTCAGGAATTTTTTTAAATAAACATTAATTATTGGTGCTACGCGCAGGACAGCGGATAGTTTGCTCTGATTGGGCATTCCAATGACCTTTGATAATTATTGATAAATTTTAATTTTTATTACATTTCGATATAAATAAATAAATTTGTTTATTGCAAAATAAAAACACATACTCTATCCTTTGAAATAACACTTTTATTCACAAAAACTTTCTTTGTTCATATATTTTAACTTAAATAATAAAAGTTTATTATTTTTAAACATATGCAATTGTTTAAACAATATTTCACAAACAATAATAAAATTAGTTTGATTTTTGTGGAATTAAAATATTAAAATACAACAAAATATAGAATAAGATAATAATATATTAGATAAAGATTGGAAGAAATTTTGGTGGAAATCAACTTGTGTGAATCGAACACCGCTGTCCTGCGCGTAGCACCAAAAATTATTGTTTATTTCAAAAATTTTCTGACGCCGTGGTAATTAATCGATTTTAATTTTGAAAATTGCAAATGAAAGGTACAGTACATTTCTATAAGCAAAAAAAATTTCAACTTGCTATCTGCTTTATTTTCAGTCCTGTAACATTTTGAAAAAATGAATTTTTTTTGCGAAAGCTGGATTGCAAAATTTATTTTGCAAAATGTATTGAACCGATCCTAATGAAATTTACAGTATTGTTTTACTGTATCATAAAGTTTTTCTGGGTGAAATATGAAGGTCCTAAGGGTAGCATAAATGGTTGAAAAACGTAAAATGCAAATACTTGTTTTTGTATGGTTTTTTCGCAATTATTGCTATTTTGCAACTAGGGTGACTATTTTTTAAATTTTTTACCAATTCTATATTGTAGGAAAATTAATTACGCAACTTTTATGTCAGTACAACTTTTCTCGGAAATGAATACTTTTAAAGTTATAATCAAAAAACCAAGAAAAAAATCGAATGTTTCCTTCAATTTTTGACATTTTGATTATTTAAACAATGTTCCGGACCTTTTTGAGAGGGAGGATAACTCAAATATTATTATTTGATTTATTTTCAAGCAATTTCTGCAAAAAAATTTGAATCACCTCTCAACGTCCATCTCAAAACAGATGCGCCCTGGACTATCATATATTTTTGATGGTGCTGAAAACGAAAATGAGGTTTAATTTGAATTTTAAGTGGGGGAGCATTATCAAAATTGAAATTTTACCCTAAAAATAAAAAAAATATATCACATTTTTCTTAAAATTAAAAGTGTTGCACCATTTTTTTTCTATGAAACATTTTGTTCTTTGTACTCTATATTTTAACATAAACTTGATTAAAAAGCTAAATTTCAAATTCTGTCACTTAACTTTTGCGATTAAACTTTGCAATTCAAGCATCTGCGCCTTTTACTTAAAAAAGTTTATAACTTTTATTGTAAAAAGACTGAAAGATTAAAACAGGTCCCATTGTCTTCAGAAATGTAAGATATATATACTATAAAAAATTCAAAAAAAAAATTGAAATGGAACAGAGTTGTAGCGAGTTAAAAGAAAAACAAAGTGATTTATTTTTCTTTTATTTTTAGGGTAAAATTGAGATTTTGACAATGTCCCCCACATAGATTTCAAAATAAACCTCATTTTCTTTTTCAGCACCATCAAAAATATAAAGTATGACCAAAATTAGCCATTCAAGACACCGTTCTCTGATCGAGAAATAAGGTGTGCCGCTTGTCTATAAAGTCACATAACTTTTTTCCTATTACATATTTTGACTTGAAATTTTCCAGAAAACGTCTTCATGAGTTACGTTTTAATGATGTGTTGGTTAAAATTACAAACTAAAAAGTTTGTCACTCAACTTTTTTAAGTAAACATAAAACTAACGAAATCCGACTACAAAATGTTTAAAAATTAACAACTCCTCTTTTAATTGTTTTAAACATTTCAGAAAAATCTCATTATTATCTAAATACTTTAAAGATGACACAGCAAAATTTACAACGGAATTTTATTTCATAAGGATTTCGGATTTCAAAAGGAAATATTTACAACGACCAAAGATACAGCGTGTTAAAGTTGAAAAATTTTCAAAATTTATTTTTCACATTTTTGCTTAAAATTTGATTTATGCATATGTTCCACCAATTCTAGATAAAAATAAACTTCATATTCGGATTCAGCGACCTCGAAGACATAAAGAATGATCAAAATTTGCCATTCGCCTATCATGGTCGCTTTTTCGATTTCTAAGTCTCAAACTCAAATTAGGGTGTGTCGCTCGTCACTAGCTCATAAACTAAAAGAGGTAAGAAAAAATGTTTCAAATAAAATTTGTTACTTAATAAAAAATTTAAAAAAATGGCCTTTACCAAACTTAAATCCAATAATTAGAGCTCAAGTATTGTAAAATGACTGCCTAATGCAAATTGAAATTTGCAAAATAAATATTTTTTTCTACGAGCGTGCAAAAAATTTACCTTTCCGCACGCGTTTTAGTTTGGAAAGTTTTACTTTTCCGCATTACATATTGTGCTTTTAATGCCCAATTGCTTAACAATAATTCAACAAGTCAACTTTTTAACAATTTTATTATTATGAAATACAAAATATGCAATATTAATTATATCTATGTATTATTTACAATGTTTATATTGAACGTACAACTGCTTGAATTGTGCAAATTAATTGCGGATGATAACAGATTTTTTGAGGTGGTGAAAGGAGCCGGTAGTTCTACCTCTTCATCCTCCGTAGGAACGGTCATCGGAATCAGTGAATGTTTATTTGTTGAAGCGGCAGCTGATTTTTGACAGGATAATATTTGGTTAGACATGTTGTTTCTTAATTCCGTGGATTCTTCCAAATATCTGTATTGGTATACACCATTCATTACTGCATAACAGGTATTTAGGCACCGCATTGACTTTTAATTCGGGATTATTATAAGTTATTAGCGTTATTTTTAATTCAATTAATTGATTAAGATTTTTGGTCATTTTTTAAACGCTCGTAGAAAAAATATTGTTCCTAACTCTTGCGGAAAGTCTCTTTTCCGCACTCGACTGCTTGCCGAACACCGCTTCGCGTCGTTCGGCAAACTGCAATCGCGTCCTATAATTATACCTAAATAAAGTTAATTTTAAGTGGGAAACTATTCATTTCTATTAGGATTGTAACATGAGGGTTTAATTTTTACATTTCAAAAAGAAAAAAGCAGATAGCGACTTTATTTTCGTGATAAATCAGTCAGTTCTTATGCAAAAAACTTTTATCAGAGCTTATTTGAAAGGTTTTTTAATGAAATTTAAAAGATGTCTCTTAAGTTTTCCCAAAAAATTGCAACACATTCGAATTATTTGAGATTAAAGATTCTCCATTTCGATGTTCTTCGAAAATAACCATCCTTTGAAGAGCAATATCTCAGTCGTTATTGGGTTTACATAGATCTTTCAGACGCAAATATCTTTGTTTTTTTTTTTTGATTAGTTACAATTTTGTACTGAATTATTTTTAATTATTTTTTCTATAAAATTAATTTTTTTTAAGTTATTCATGAAAAACTGTTATAAAACGTGAGTTTTTTTAATGAAAAATGCATAGTTTCAATCGCAAATAACTTCGAAAGTGTCAATTTTGCAAAAAAAATTTATGGAACAAAATTTACTCAGAATTCGTCACTCTATTGATTTCCATAGTTATTTTGATTTAAAAAATTTCATCCTCTAGTTGGGGTTGTTTTCACCCCCAGGGTAAAAGCGCAGTTCGGCATAGGGTAGATTTTGACAAAGGTTATAATTACTACCTAAATCCAAATTTTCAAGGAAATCGACCTATATACATAGTGCACTGAACTACTAACAAGTAGGCACAGGGTACATTTAGTATGATAGAATTGATCCAAAAGATGGCATAACCCAGACATCCAAAGTGAAAGTTATCGTTCAACACCAAATTGTTCTATATGGTCCACATAATGTTCAGAAAAAAGTCACACCATTTTGAGCGTCGGGTTTGGGGGGAGAGGGGGGAGAAATCGGTAAATTCGTAGTTTTTTTACGTTTTTCATCAATATTTCTAAAACTGTGCGGTTTAGCATGAACAACCTTCTATATAAAAATGTTCTACATTAAATTTGAAATAAAAAAGGTCCCATGCATAATCTTTCTAAAATGAACGGTTCCAAAGTTACGGAGGTAGTATAGTATAATTGGTCCAAAAAAGGCCTAACCCAGACATCCAAAATAAAAGTTTTCCTCCTACACCAAATTGTTCTATATGGTCCACATATGGTTCAGTAAAAAGTTACACCATGTTGAGCGTCCGGTTTGGGGGGGAGATGGGGGAGACGTCGGTAAATTAGTAGTTTTTTTTTACGTTTTTCATCAATATTTCTAAAACTATACTGTAGCGTAAAGAATGTTCTACATAAAATTTAAAGCAAAAAAGGTCCTATACATAATTGTTATACAATCAACGGTTCCAGAGTTACGGAGGGTGAAAAGTGGAGGTTTTCGATACATTTTATATTTTTTGGGCAATTTGATGATGATTTTGGGTGGTGAGGTTGACGTTTCTACAAGGGCTTATCACTAACATACCATCGGCCACTGAAATAGCAAATTTGATTTATAAAACACAATCCTATTAAAGAAAATCAGTAGGAAATTGCCCAAAAAATATAAAAAGTATCGAAAACCTCCACTTTTCACCCTCCGTAACTCTGGAAATGTTGATTTTATAACAATTATGTATAGGACATTTTTTGTTTGAAATTTTATGTAGAACATTTTTGTATAGATCATTGTTTACGCTAAAGCATAGTTTTAGAAATATTGACGAAAAACGTCAAACCGGACACTCAAAATGGTGTAACTTTTTACTGAACAATATGTGGACCATATAGAGCAATTTGGTGTTGGAGGAAAACTTTTACCTTGGATGTTTAGGTTAGGCCTTTTTTTGGACCAATTATACTGTACTACCTCAGTAACTTAGAAACAGTTCATTTTAGAAGGATTATGCATAGGACCTTTTTTATTTCAAATTTAATGTAGAACAGTTTTGTATAGAAGGTTGTTCATGCTAAATCGTATAGTTTTAGAAATACATATTTACGAAAAACGTAAAAAACTGCGAATTTACCGATTTCTCCCCCCTCTCCCCCCCCCCAAACCCGACGCTCAAAATGGTGTGACTTTTTTCTGAACATTATGTGGACCATATAGAACAATTTGGTGTTGGGGGATAACTTTCACTTTGGATGTCTGGGTTTGGGTCTAGTTATACCATACTAATTTGATTTAAATTGAAAGCACCGTCCGCGTCCGTCGCTCAGTCCTGGTTTCTACCAAAATGTACTAGCTGTTGCATTATTAAAGAAATTTAAATAAAAATACATACATTTTACGTGTACTATTTACCACTGTTTAATTAACAATGTTATTATAGTGTCAAATTTTTGTTACAGGTTAACATCGAGACCAAAGGGGCAATAATTTTTACGTATGGAATATAATATAGATTTGTAAGTATTAATAAGTAGATTACTATTTCTTTCAGCTATTATGTTCTGTTGCATACAGTTTTTTTCACCCTTTTGGGCTGATTTAATATTGATAGCCATTAAAGTAATGATCCAAGAGCTGTGAGACATTTTTGAGTAGGTATTTTAGGCAACCTGAAAATTTTTCAGGTGACTCTTCCATGATAACCTAATACGAAAATGCCGGTCTGGCTGGAGGGTAGCGGTTATTTTCCCCAAAAATCCCCCCAAAGTTAAAAAAAGGCCAAAAATTGTTATTACAAAAACTATCATTGACGTGACTTTAAAATAAATTTAAATATTCAAATATAAATAAAATAAACAAGCCAGGCGGTTTAAGGGCGATTTTAATTCTGCAAGATACTTGCATGGGCGTCCCAGGATTATTTTCAGGGGATGCATCTGAACTTCAGAAGATTTCATCTGAATCTGTACATACTATTAACGAGTATAAAATATACAACTATACATACATAGCTATGTATATTCCTTACGGACAGGCAGATGCAATTGTTATTTTGACAGGGTATTCTTTAATATTAAAAATAAATAATCTAAAGACAGGTTTTTTTGGTGAAATTTTCCAACTGCCAGGTGATCAAACAAATTACGCGTGCATATAAATGAAAAGCGCTATAGGTAAGCAGCAGTGTGAGAAAGGGCGTAATACTGATAGCTGTTTGCGTCCTCTGTTCTATCGGACCGAGTCCGTTCGCTCGAGAAAAATCACGTGACCTGGCGATACCCATGTTGTTGTGCCTCGAAACGTTAGAGTAATTATTATATATTATAGTTTTTTAAGTAACTTTTTGTTAATTAAAGGAAAATAATACGTACTATACAATAGATTTTGCAAATATGATAGAAAAAGACAAATTTATTATTATAAATATATAGGTAGAAAAGTAAAAAACTATAAGCTAAATAAATTCGGTGTCCGAATCTTGTACTTCTTCTTCAAACTCCTCATCTGAGCTTAAATATTCATTCTCTTCTTCTTCGTCAAACTCGTCAGTCGAAGCCCGCACAATCACGGGCGCATCTGAAGAAAGACTTGCCATTGGTGAGATGTGGTGTTATCGAATAATGTAAAAAATATCATGGATACAACACATAGCAAACATGGAAACATTAAGAAAGATGAAAAAGGAAAAAGAAATACTCAACACTATGAAGGAAAAAAATGAGCTACTTTGGTCTTATATTAAGAAATAAAAAACCTGATGTGATAAGTATTGGTTATATAAGTAAGAATACGTAGCAACTCAATTAATTAATCACTAATTAATTTTTAATTAACTCTAAATACATATTACAACTATTTACAGATCAGGTAGAAGAGGAATCTGAGTCTCGAGTGGAGTCTGACGAAGAAAAAGAGAACGAATATTTAATCTCAGATGAGGAGTTTGAAGAAGTACAAGATTCGGACACAGAATTAATTTAGTTTATAGTTTTATGCTTTTCTACCTATATATTTATAATAATAAATTTTGTCTTTTTCTATCATATTTGCAAAATCTATTGTATAGTCCGTATTATTTTCCTTTAATAAAAAAAAAGTTACTTACAACAACATGTGTATCGCCAGGTCGTCACGTGATTTTTCTTGAGTTAACGGACTCGCTCAGTTACAACAGAGGACGCAAACAGCTATCGGTATACGCTCTTTCTCGTACTGGTGCTTACCTATAGCGCTTTTCATTTATATGCACGCGTAATTTGTTTGATCACATGGCAGTTGGAAAATTTCAACAAAAAAAACCTGTCTTTTTTAGAATATTTATTTTTAATATTAAAAAATACCCTGTCAAAATAACAATTGCACCTCCCTGTCCGAAAGGAATGTACATAGCTATGCATGTATAGTTGTATATTTTATACTCGTTAATAGTATGTACAGATTCAGATGAAATCTTCTGAAGTTCAGATGCATCCCCTGAAAATAATCCTTGGACGCCCATGCAAGTATCTTGCAGAGTCAAAATCGCCCTCAAATCGCCTGGCTTGTTTATTTTCTTTATATTTGAATATTTAAATTTATTTTAAAGTCACGTCAATGATATTTTTTGTAATAACAATTTTTACCCTTTTTTAACTTTGGGGGGATTTTTGGGGAAAATAACCGCTACGCTCCAGCCAGACCGGCATTTTTGTATTAGGCTATCATGGAAAAGTCACCTGAAAAATTTTCAGGTTGCCTAAAATACCTACTCAAAAATGTCTCACAGCTCTTATACTATAAGATGAAAGTGTCAATCAAATCAAATTACCAATGTGTATATTATATTCTCAATCTTTTTTTCTTTCTTTCTTCTCTTTGTTTAGACATGACCGTATGTTTTTCAATATGCCTCCAGTAAGTTGTGATTCCATCGTTTTCGTGGTTTTCCCATTGATCGTCTTCTGATTGGGATTGGGGAACGATCTCTCGCCGTCTTTACTACTCTCATTTGTTGTTATCATTCGGCTTATATGATCGTTCCATTGTACTCTGCTCTTTCTAACCCTGTCCGTCATGTTCTTCACTTTGCATCTCCGTCGTATATATGTATATGTTACCGTTAAAACCCGATTTCAGTTAAAACCCGAATTAAACTAGGAAAAACTAGTTGTTATAACTGTGCGCTTTAGACAATTCTAGTTTTTACTATACTCCGGTCAACTTACGCATCCGAGGCTACAAAAATTACCATCAAGCTGAAAATTGGCAGGATTGTTAAAAATACCATCATAAATGAAATCTAAAAAGTCCTCATAAATCCGACCCCTGCTAAAAATTTTACGCGGGGTCAAAGGTCACCAAATATGGTTTTTAGCGATTTTCAGCGAAACGGTAAGTTCTATGGTAAAATTAGTGCTAACAAAAAATGTAGATTAGATAATTATCTATAAAAAATTCCTTATTACTTTTTTTCCTGGGCGCCACCGTTTTTGAGATATAACGATTCAAAAAGTGGTAATCGTCATAATATGCGCACACGTTTCCAGGTACCACCTTTGAGGTAGTGTACTTAGCGCGTTTTTTAACGTGGTTTTCCCAGTAGGCCTATTCCACGGATCTGTTATGATTCTGTTTAATTTAAAGCTATTTAATAATTGATATTGGCAAGGGTTAAAAATGATTAAACTTTATATAAAGCGGTATAAATTAAAAAAAAGGGAAATTTATCAAACTGGTTCATAATTTTCTAATACTTCTGCTTCCCTTGTTCTTCTTCTCATTGTTCTTCTTCCTCTTCTTCATCTTCTAGTTCTTCTTCTTCTTCTTGTTCTTCTTCTTCTTGTTGTTGTTCATCCTGGGTGCAAGTAAATTGTCCCAATAATGACACATCGCATGGCTCCTCGATAGAATCAAATGAATCCTCAATTGTTGGTGATTCAACATTGAAGCACGACCGGTTTTGACAATTAGTGCATGCTACCGAACAAAACTGTACAACTTTTTTGCAACCACATTGAGCGCTACATCCCTTTTTACAGTTGCAAAAAATTGTGTTCAGGAGTTTTTCCGGCGCAGGCGGGAGTAAAGTTTGAATTGGTTCTAATGAACTGTCGACTAATTTCCATCCCCAGTCTTTAGGATCTAGCTGATAACCAAGCCACACTTGAACTTGGTAATATACCCGAAAAAGATGTTGATGAGCAGCCGCTGAGGTTGGAGGAAGACAAGATAACTTCACTTGTTTTTTGTTTCGAGTACTTTTAAAAAAACATGCATATCGAAACTTATCTAAGCACGTAGTTTTCTTAGGCGCTCCATACATTGAGAATTGAGAGAGATGAGATAGCCATTTTTTTCACGCTCTTCATTACATTCCTGGCCGCAAAATAAGCATTGTTTTTTAAAACAAAAAGCTGGTTCACTTACACGTGCTCTAGTAAGAGGAGGACTTTTGGTCGATGTACTGGCTTCTTGTTTTTCATATTGTCTTTTAATAGCTGCAGCAATAGAACACTTTCGAGTATAACTTTTACGACACTCCACATGTATGGTCACAGATTTCTGCTGTTAAAGAAATTCTAAAAATCCATCAGCTCTTTCAGTACTTTCATTGATTAATGTTTTTATACCACGTTCAACGGTAACAATTTCACCTTCAGTTAAAATTTTAGCGCAAATAAAACAATATTCTGACATTTTTGTTATAACAATGAAAATAACACGAAATACACGATAAAAAAAATATAGGTTTAACACGTATTTTCACTCCGGAGTAGTACTCAAGACTAATTAATACCTCGAGGGTGTCATCTACTTGAAGGATTTCGCCACCCAGGAAAATTACGGTGTAATTTGCATAAGTATTTATTAGTACTTAGCAATAAATATTTTGCCTAGAAAGTTGTCTTTCATTATTATGTTCAAACCCTTCTGAGAAGAGAATAGGTAGGGTGATTAGATTAGCTGACGAACGTGTTTATTCCGACAAAACCCATCTTTGCAAATTGAACTAAGGCGCATAAATAAAAAGAATTATTATAAGTTAATACTTTGCCATTTGTTGTATTTTGTTGTGTATTTTTGTTGGGATTAAGCCGTGAAATTCAAATAATTCTTATTATTTTCGCGTTACATTCACTTTGTAAAGATTTTTTTGTTGGCACTGTAATATAAATACAGCTTATGGATTGCATCCCTCGGTAGACCGCAAGCTGTATAGTAAAAACATTATCATATTTATAATCTTATATTATTATGTGTAATATAAGTTAAGTTGACCGTAGAATATTATGTTTACTTGTATTACAGCTTCAGTGATGTATATACCTGGTGTACTAATACATATATTATGACGATTAGAAGTCTTTCAACTCTTTGAATCGTTGTATCTCAAAAACAGTGCCTCTTAGGAAAAAAACTATCAAGATATTTTTTATAGATAATTATCTAATCTACATTTTTTGTTTGAGCTAATTTTACGATAAAACTTACCGTTTCGCTGAAAATCGCTAAAAACCATATTTGGTGACCTTTGACCCCGCGTAAATTTTTTAGCAGAGGTCGGATTTATGAGGACTTTTTAGATTTCATTTATGATGGTATTTTGAACAATACTGCCAATTTTCAGCTTGATGGTAATTATTGTAGCCTCACTCCTATTTTTGAGTCGTAACTAGACCGGTCTACTAGTCAAAACTACATTTGACTGCTAAATTCAGTTAAAACTAGAAATCTGAAACGAATTTCAGTTAGATTAGTTTATAATAGTTCAAACTAGTTTTTACTAGCACAACTAACGAATACCAGTAAAAATCGTTGCGAGAAGAGACAAAAATATGATTTGGCTTGTTTGGTGTAGCGCTAATGACGAAGGCGGCCGGTGAGAAATAAACTGTTACCTATAGTGTGTGCAACTCTTGTTGATTGTTCTGCATCGTTTTTATTAGTTAGAGCAGAGTAGTTGCGAGCAGAGATATAAAATGAATAGTCGCTGTCAGGTAGATTTGATCGATATACAATAGCAAGAAGATCAAAGCTACAAGTTTATTATGGTTGTTCAGGATTTGAGATCGGAAAATGAAGAGTCTGGTGTGGAAGAGGTCGGTCTTATTGGAGAACATCAAATTTTGTTAGCTAGAAAGGAAGCATACGAGAGTTCGAAAACGCAAGCTAAACAAATTAAATTATTTAGTGAGTTTTAGTTGAATCTGGAAATTACTGAAAATTTTAGTAAAAACTAAAAACTAGTTTTGACTGAAATGTGTTTAGTTTCAACTAGAATACTTACTTACTTACTTAATCCAGAACTCGTCTACCTTTCGGTGTGAGTTGTTACGGAGTTAGGTTCTCCGTCGTTTTCTTCCACATTTCCTTCCATTTCCTTCTATCCATGGCCAATGCTTTTGTTTCCTCCCATTGTATTCCTCTTTTGTCGGCCGCTTCCCTCACTTCTTCTGTCCGCGTCTTTCTTGGTCGGCCTCTCTTCTTTCTTCCCATATCTCTCGCTTCATATATCTGTCTTACTATTTTTTCTTCTCCTCTTCTCAGTACATGTCCGAGCCATCTAAGTTGTCCTTGTTCGATTGTTGTTGTAACTGGGTGTATTTTCAGATTTTGTCTAAAGGTTTGATTTCTAATTTTATCTTTCCTTGTTTTTCCCTCTATTGTTCTCAAAAATCTCATTTCTGTGCTTATTAGTCTATTCGTTTACCTTTTTGTTAATGCCCAAGATTCACAGGCATAGGTTAGAGTGGGTTTCACAATCTATTTTACTATTTCGGTTTTTATATTCTTAGGTATTTCTTTCTTTTTTAAAAAGTTACTCTTAATACTATTGTACAGCTTACCAGTCTTTCCAATTCTTTCATTTATCTCATCTTCTAATTTTCCATTCCGGCTTATGATTACCCCCAAATACTTATATCTGTCTACCTGTTTAAGTTGCTTGCCATCTACTTCTATTTTGTGTTTTCCGTTGTGTCTTCCAATTATCATTGTTTTTGATTTTTCTTTGTTTATTTTCATGTTTCTGATTTTTAGCTCTTCATACAATATGTTAATATTTTCTTGTAATTGTTTTTCTGACTCCCCAATGATCACCAGGTCGTCTGCATAGCATAGTTCTGTCATTTGTATCATTCTCAACTTCCAGTATCCTACATTATGTTTTCTCCATTTGTGTTTGCAGTTTTTTATTACGTCATCTAGTACTAGGTTAAAGAGTAGTGGACTCAGGACACAACCCTGTTTTAATCCAATGTTGCTGTCGAATACTTTTGATTTTTCATTTCTTGTCCTTACATAGCTTTTCGTTGTTTCATATAAACTCTGGATGCATCCGATTAGACCTTGTTCAATTTTTCTCTTCTCTAGTATTTTCCAAATATCTTCTCTTTTAATTCTGTCGAAAGCTTTTTCCATATCTATGAAACATGCATGTATTTCTTTTGCTGTTTTAAGAGCTTTTTCTATTATTTGTCTGATTATGAAAATCTGATCATTCGTCCCTCTTTCTTTTCTGAAACCACTCCGGCTCTCCTCAAAGGTGTTCTCTAGTTTTTCTCTTAGCCTGTATTCTAATATACTAGCATAAAGTTTTCCTACTGTGCTTCCTGGTGTTATTCCTCTATAGTTTGAGCATTCTTTGCTATCTCCTTTTTTATACAATGGTGTTATAATGCCTATCTACCAGTCTAGTGGTACTTTCTTTTCTTTCTTAGCTTGGTTCATGATGTTTAATAATTCTTGTTGTTTTTCTTCATTCATGTATTTGACCATTTCTGCAGTTATATCGTCATGTCCTGGTGCTTTTCCCATCTTGATTTTGTTGATTGCATTTGTTAATTCTTTTTGTGTTATATTTTCTATCTGTTCCTGTTGCTCTTGTGGGGTGTGTTGATTTTTGTTTTGTTCTAACTTATTTCCTTCTACTTGTTCCACTTCCAAGAGTTCTTCAAAGTATTCTCTCCACCTCTCCATAATCTCATTCTCTTCTGTGAGTATGGTTCCATTCTTATCCTTCACGTTTTTCGATATATTTGGTTTTGGTTTTCTCATGCTCTTAAGTGTGTTATAGAACAATTTCTGGTTTTCACCGAATGCTTCTGTTAATTTATTTCCAAATTCTACCCACGTTCTGTCTTTGTTATTTTTAACCATCTGTTTAACTTCTGTTCTTTTCTCTTTGTACTTGTCATAGCTTTCTTGCTTTCTGTCTGTTAAGTATTTTTTCCACAGTTGTCTCTTTTCTTGTACTATTTTTTTTTAAGTCTTTTGTCCACCATGCCGTGCGTTTTTTGGGGTTATTACTTATTTTTGTTACTCCACAGCTCTCTTTTGCAGCTACTAATAGACTGTGTTTATAATCTTTCCATCTTTCTTCTATATTTTGGTACTTATTTTCTCTTTTCCTATGTTCCTCTAGACATTTCTGGTATCTCTTTTTAACTTCTATTTCTTTCAGTTTGTAGCTTCTGATTTTTTCTTTTATTATTTTTCTCTTTTTCTCATTTTGTATGTCTTTTATTATTCTAAAGCTCATTTTGACTAGATAGTGGTCACTTCCAATCTCTGCGCTTCTTTTTACTTTAATATTTTTTACTGCTTTTCCGTATCTCGGAGTTAATTAGGAAATAATCAATTATTTATCTCTCGCCTCTACCCCTCTCTTCCCTTGTGTATTTGTGGACGTCTTTGTGTGTAAACTTTGAATTCCCTATTATCAGATCATTTTCGATGCATAAATTTATAGTCCTTGTTCCATTATCGTTTCTCGTCTCTTCTCCCTCTTTTCCTAGCCATTTTTCTATACCCGCATTCTGTTTTCCCACTCTTCCATTCATGTCGCCCATTATTATTAAATTGTTATTCTCTGTCTTGTCTATTATTTCTTGAAGTTTTTCAAAATAATTATTTTTTTCATTCTTGTTTGTATTATCAGTTGGTGCATATGTTATGATGTAACTATATTTTTCTTGTTTAATCTTTAGTTGAACTGTTAAAATCCTCTCGTTTGTAAATTGGACAGCGATGATGTTCTTCATGTAGGATGGAGCTACAATTACTGCTACTCCTGCTTTCGCTGTGCTACTTTGGTCCACTCCTGACCACCACATATTGTATCCGTCTTTTATTTCTTTCATTCCTGTTCCTTTTTTCTTTGTTTCTGTGACTCCTAATATGTCAATTTTCAGTTTTTTCATTTCTTCGACTATTTCCTCTTCTTTACCATTTATTCCTCTTGTGTTCCAAATACCTATTTCTATCGTTTCGTTATTTATTAGTTCACGCCCTTGCTGTTTTCCTTTAATATTTTTTATTTTATTATCGTTGTTTGTTTTCTTTGTCCTTATTCTAGAATTAACTGATAATATTTGATAGTTCTAGTTTTCACTAGTTAAAACTAGAATTGTCTAAAGCGGGCAGTTAAAACTAGTTTTTCCTAGTAAATTCGGGTTTTAACTGAAATCGGGTTTTTACGGTAACGTATATATTATAATACCTATGTCATTTATAGTCTGAAGACTGTTTTGTACATTCTGTCTTTCATGTCTCTCCCGATATTTCTGTGTCTTCCTATTGTTACATTCAGTCATCCTTCGGCTCTGTTTGATCTTCCACTTGTGTTTCGAGCTTTCCGTAACTGAACTTGCGAACAAAAAAATCGACTTACTCGATGAATTGTAGAAGTGTTTTATGCAAATTGGCAACGTGTTGTAAAATTTGTCTTCTGTACGGCATAGTGAATGTAGCAAACATTGTAACATGTTCTACCCAATTTAGACCTCTAAGAACTTGCCGGTGGTCGTCTGAGTCACTTTTCAAACTTTGACCGATGTGTACACTTCGAAGTGCAGTAAGTGAATATTTTACAAAATGAATACTTCACCAGTGAAGGCGGTCCAGGTAATTTCATAATTACGGGAGGTATATAGTCAGAAGTCTGTCGCCCGTCGCCTCCTTAAGACGCCGTCTGCAGTCTCGAGGGCTTACGTTCGCTACCAGGAGACTGGTAGCTACAGTCGATGACCAGGTTTGAGTCGACGACGTATAATAACAGAGAGAGATGATCGATTTATTGCCCTGAGTATCTTGCGGAATCGGCACGCGACAGGAGTTGAGCTTTAACAATCCCTGATGAATGTTCAAGGTGTCACTGTCTGTGCCTCCCATCGACCACCTATGGAATAAGCTAAAACGCAGGGTTTTTTTCTTCTTTTATGGCCTTTGGGAACTGCGCCCATTTAGCCAGCAACACTTCTTAAAATCAACGCCTAACCTTACACCAAGACCATTACGAATCCAGTCGAACAATCAAGGGTAGGGAAGGGAAAAGAACTTTTCGTACCCAGGTTATTCAGGGTGACTAACCGCAGACCAAGTGTAGGGATACGGGGTATTATTAATTTACACGACTAATTTTATAATCTAAAGTTTCAATATACACGACCTAACATAATCTAGAAGAATCCTAAAGATTCAACGGTTTGTTCAAAGCTAGTAAGTTCATCAGATTATACGGGAGATAAACGTTTTCTTGCAATAGCTGCATATTCAATAGATTTCTTTGTGTCACATATTTGTCACATGCAGAAAATATATGATCCAAGTCACTTATTGTATTGCAATTTTCGCACAAATCCGACTGTATTACATTTAGGGCAGTCAATGAGGGTATGTGGCTCCGAATTCCATCCTACTATATCGATTTACGTGATATTTTCACAGTAAGTAGGGAATAGCCCAAGAAACAAAGTCTACCATATGCCGATGTGTGCTTTTGTCTTGGGGGCGGTTCCCACCCCTTCTCGTGGGTGGAAAATTTTTTGCTTAAATAACTACGGAAGTTGCTAGAGAACCTAATACTAAGCAAAAACTGTTCTATATTTTTTTTTTCGAAAACTCAATACTTTTTGAGTTATTCCCGGTTGAAAATTGGCCATTTTCATTGAAACATAACACCTTATCAAACGGTTTTTTGCGAATACCTTAAAAACTATGCATCTAACTAAAAAAACCATATAAAACATTTTTGTAGCCTATAAATAACAAAGAGATTCTTTCCTTTATGAATCTTCTAGTTATAACACAAAAAGAGATATGGTAAGTGAAAAAACTTGCTTTCTTGGTGCATGCTCAAATCAGTGTATTTAACTTGAAATAACAGAGAAACGGTCGATTCTAGGTGTATAATGCTACCAATAACTTTTGTTGTGCTTGAAAAGGCCTTTAAAATAAGCAATATTAAATGTCGACTACATTTAAACTATGTAGTCCTGTCGCCAGGGGGGGTACAACGGCCTCGTTAATTCAGATGGACTTACCCAAATTTTTTTTATGTATTTTGACCCGTAGAACACGAATTTTTTGGGTAACAGTTGATCCGGATGTCGATAAGATTGTTATAGACCAAGAACTTGAGGAATCAAATAAGAGCGATTTTTGGCAAAACAAAACAATATTTTGTATTTTTTGGGTCATTTTAAGCAAAAAATATTTCTACAAGTTTTTTAGTAGGATGCACAGTTTTCGAGATAAACGCGGTTGAACTTTCAAAAAATCGAAAAACTGCAATTTTTAAACCCGAATAACTTTTGATTAAAAAATAAAATAGCAATTCTGCTTAGCGCCTTTGAAAGTTCAAGTCAAATTATGTCGGTTTTGATTATTTGCATTGCTAAAAATTTATTGTGTTATTGCTAAACAAAGCTACAAACAACTAGTGCGTGAGTGATGTTTCTATGATTTCTCATTTAAAATCGAACGAGTAGGTAGAATAGGTACTAGTGCAATCAAGACTATTTCTACGTTACATGCGTTAAAACGCATGTAAAAGCACGGGAAACCCTACGTGTTTATAGCTTTGTTAAACAATAAAAAAATAAATTTTTACCAATGCAAATAATCAAAACCGATATAATTTGACTTAAACTTTCAAATGCGGTAAGCAGACTTGCTATTTTATTTTTTAATCAAAAGTTATTCGGGTTCAAAAATTGCAATTTTTCGATTTTTTTAAAGTTCAACCGCGTTTATCTCGAAAACTGTGCATCCTACGAAAAAACTTGTAGAAATATTTTTTACTTAAAATGGCCCAAAAAATACAAAATATTGTTTTGTTTTGCCAAAAATCGCTGTTATTTGATTCCTCAAGTTCTTGGTCTATAACAATCTTATCGACATCCGGATCAACTGTTACCCAAAAAATTCGTGTTCTACGGGTCAAAATACATAAAAAAAACTTGAGTAAGTCCATCTGAATTAACGAGGCCGTTGTACCCCCCCTGGCGACAGGACTAATGCGAGATAAACTGTAAAAAATTTGATGACTAACGTATTTTAAGAAAAAAATGAGAAGTATATTTAACCCCTCATCCCCAAGAATTTAAATGCATCGTTTTCCTTCTACAATACATTTTACTATAGTGTTCTTTTTATGTTCAAAAAGTTGGGCGGGTTTAAAATGAATGGTTTTTGAAAAAAATAAGATCAAATTATTGAGCGCATTTTTAAATTTTCTTAAAAATCTTCCTATTTATCCATGTAACTCGAAAATGATAAGAGATGCCAAAAAAAAGATGCCATACAAAAATGTAGGTTTCTTCTAGATAAACATTTTGATTTTATTTTTTATAACAGTATCTCTTATCATTTTCAAGTTACATGGAGAAAAAGGAAGATTTTTAAGAAAATTTAAATATGCGCTCTATAATTTGATCTTATTGTTTTCAAAAACCATTCATTTTAAACCTGCTCAACTTTTTGAACACAAAAATAACACTGTAGTAAAAGGTATTGTAGAAGGAAAACGATGCATTTAAATTCTTTTGGATGAGGGGTTAAATCTATTCTCAATTTTTTTCTTAAAATTCGTTAGTCATCAATTTTTTGCAGCATATCTCGCTTAGTCTGAATTTAATCGACATCATTTTATATTGCTTATTTGAAAGGACTTTTCAAGCACAATACAAGGTATTGGTAGCATTATACACCTAAAATCGACCGTTTCTCTGTTATTTCAAGTTGAATACACTGATTTGAGCATGCACCAAAAAAACAAACTCTTTTTACCTACCATATCTCTTTTTGTGTTATAACTAGAAGATTGAAGAAGGAACGAATCTCTTTGTTTTCTTATGAGCTACAAAAATATTTTATATAATTTTTTTAGTTAGATGCATTGTTTTTAAGGTATTCGCCAAAAACCCTTTGAAAAGGTGTATATTTCAATGAAAATGGCCAATTTTCAACCACGAATAACTCAAAAAGTATTGAGCTTTGGAAAAAAAAATTATAGAACAGTTTTTGCTTAGAATTAGGTTCTCTAGCAACTTCCATAGTTGTTTAACCAAAAAATTTTCCACCCCCGAGAAGGGGTGGGAACCGCCCCCAAGACACACATCGGCATAGGGTAGACTTTAAATAAGGAAATATTTTCAGGCTATTCCTAAAATTTCATTAAAATCCATGCAGTAGGATAGAATTCGGAGGTAATAACCTGTTCTTGCTCTCATTGACTGCCCTAATTGATTTTACACACAACGCAAAAGTCTAAGGATATTTTAATAATTTGACAATACCAACGACAGAAATTTCATGACCATATAGATTTGCTTGTACTATAATTGTTGATACAGACACTCACTTCTTATCAAAGAAAAATGGTAAAACTGATAGCAAGACGTGTTTTAGAATGTTTTTTATAAGGGACAAAAAAATCGACATTTTTATTTATGTTTTGTTTATTTTTAATTTTTGTCACTTTATACCATTCTTGCTTAATAGGTGAGTTAAAGATATTGTCTTTTTACCATGCAACGACAACATTTAACGTTGGACGAGATGAATAGAGCCGTGGGCCTCCTTCAAGCTGGTATGCGACAAACTCAAGTTGCTGACCAGCTGGGTGTCTCCCAAAGCGTAGTAAGTCGTTTGTGGCGTCGGTTTAGAGACACTGGGAGTCCAGCCGAGCAACATCCAGGACGTGGTCGCTCTACAACCGTCGCTCAAGACCGATATTTAATTCTAAATGCCAGAAGGCAGCCGACAATCACAGCACCCGAGCTGGTTAATGAATTACAGCTTGCACATAATGTAACAATTAGCCGCAGTACTGTGAGGAATCGTCTCCATGAAGCCAATCTTCGTAGTCGGCGACCACTGAGATGTCCACCTCTATCTAGAGACAATCGCGCTGCAAGATTAACCTGGTGTCAAGACTTTCAGAATTGGACTGACAATGACTGGGCCACAGTTTTGTTTAGTGACGAGTCTAGATATGGATTTCATCCAGATTCTCGTCGGACAAGAGTTTGGAGACGACCCGGAAATGGAGAACGATTACGACATCTGCAAGAAGTATATGCATACAGAGGTGGTACATTAATGGTATCGGGCGGAATCATGATTGACGGAAGAACTGACCTCATTTTCCCACGTGGCTTTCTCAGAAGTCCCCAATATTTGGACACTATTCTTGAACCTGTTGCGCGCCCGTTTGCTGCTGCTGTTGGAGAAAATTTTTTACTTTATGCATGATAACGCTCGACCACATGTTGCGCATATTGTAACAAACTGGTTGGATAAAGAGGGTATTGATGTAATGCCGTGGCCAGCACAATCACCGGACTTCAATCCCATTGAGCATGTATGGGACATGCTCCAACGAAGAATTACTCCACATATGGGCAATATCTACAATGAGTTTCAATTAAAAGAGCTTCTGAGAGAACAATGGACATAACTACCTCAAGCAGACATTAGCAATGTGATTCGGAGCATGAACAGTAGATGTAGAGCTGTGATAAACCAACGTGGTGACCATACTTCATTTTATATTTCGTATTTTTGACATTTTATGGTGGTATGTGAAACATGGGTGATTTGCAATATATTTTTTTGCTCCAATTTTCTGTTTTTTTTTGCAATTTATGGTTTTTGACATATTAAATAACAATTTAAACTACAAATTTTGTATTACTTTTTTTAAGTTGATTACAGATAAACAAAATACGTCTATTTATAAAAATATCCCTAGACTTTTGCGTTGTGTGTGTATATAGATGTGCGGGATAACAGGCATGGCCAAATTTTAGTCGCGAGATAGTAACAATATCGTTTCTTGAAAAATCTAAATTTTTCTGCCAATAATCTGTCGGGATTTTCGGATGTGAAAAAGTATACCTTGTCGAACAATTTATACAGGCAGGGTTCGGGTCCGGAATCCAATACCAGCGACAGTGGCGGTGTTAAAAACTGCATTAGATGAGGAGTGGAAAGCGATTCTTCAGGAATCGGCAATAAACTAAAGGTCCTTAAGATCTCGAATAGAAAGTGTAACACAAAGCAGAGGAAGAAATACTCAGCATTCATTTTTATTTTTGAAGTTAATTTACTTTTATATTAATTACATTAATATTGACTTTCATTCATAACATGTTTTCTCACATACAATATCAATATGTGCAATGCATGAATTTTTTTAGTAAAATTTGCAGTTTAATAAAAGAACAGCGTAAAAATTTATATGATTTGCCAAATTTTGTAATAGTCGGTGCATATTCGATCCAGTCCAGAGATTATTTTGGATATTGCAGCTATAAAATACTTAAAAAGTATGTCTGGAAACTTTTATGATGATCCGCCTTGAGGCCAGTTATCTTTCTTATGATCTTTAGGTACTAACTTTATAAATATTTGTGCCATTGCAATAAAAATTGCTTCTGTTCACAATATTTCACTTGGCATTTTACATTTATGTGGATAGAGACGTTCCAAACAGCGTAATGACTTGTTCTATTATCTGCCCCCCCCCCCCCAACTCCAATTTACATTTTTTGAGAGATTATTCCTATAAGGTTATTCCTTATTATTAGAAGTATCTTTCTTGCGTACAATAAATGAATGACGTCCTTTAATTTTACCTTAAGGTCCACAAAACAAATATGTCGATTTGTTGTATTCTAGTGATTTCCTTGTACTTGTTCGTTTAGGAGATTTTATAGTGCTCCTAATCTATACAAGGTTTGAATATTCCATGTGGCAACCCTCAAATCATGTTCCTTGTTCTCGCACAGACGTCGTACTTTAACCAGTGCGATTTTCTTCCTTGAACATTCACATAGTAGTTAACCTTCAGCCCAACCTCTTCTTTGCTTTCATATCTAGTTCTTTTGTGAACTATAGTAGTCTCGTTTTGTTTTTATTCCAATCGATGAGTTTCAGTTCTTATTCTTAGTATGATTCGTTCGTGTCTTCTGATTTATATTTTAGGAAAGATTTCTTTTTTGGGATACATTTTTGTTCAATCCCTAATGTAAACCAAGCTGTTTTTATTGACCACTTTTTATTTTTGTGCAATGTTCTCATTCCAGTGGCTTCTTGAACAACCTACAGAATATTTTTCTTAAGTTTACGCCACCTTTTTTGTACGATTCTTTCATTTTCAATATTTTCCAATAATTATATCCTCAGCTATAATTGGAAATCCGGGAAAAAAATGTGTAGAACGTTTTTTGCTTAGAATGAACGTTGTGACCAACTTTTGTGATTAAATTATATTTAAAAACTTTCACCCCCGAGATGGGGTGGCAACCACCCCCATGGTAAAAGCGACTTTCGGCATGATATAGATTTTGATCCTTGGACTATCCACTACTTATTCTCAAATTTTCAGGCAAATCGATCCATTCTGTAAAAATTGCGAGGTTTTGTCCTATTTTTAGCTTCATTACTTGGACTATAACAAGCGTAAAAAAACAAGAAAATACTGCTTCTAATTTGCCAAAAGCGTCTAAGTTGTATGTACGAAAGCGACGAAATTCTTTTCCTAACACTCTAACTCAGTGATACTCAACCTGCGGCCAGCGGGCCGCATGCGGCCCTCTAGGGTTTTTTATGCGGCCCGAAGGCTAACTAAAGGACCCTGTGATCAAATTATTTGTAAAAATTTCAGGTGTTTTTCAAATTATTTGATAGTGTGCCGATGTGTCTGAGGCGTGTTTGGGCGTGAGGCAGACAATTTAATGTCTTTAATTTTAAATTATATTGAAATTTTTAAGAACTCTGATTAAAAAATAGGGTATTATTAACTATTCATAATAAATTATTAAAGTTAATGAACAAATACTCATTTTAAAAATAATCAATACTTATTCAGGTACTACATTTCAATAACCCATTTAGTAATCACAAGAAAAATTCAGGTCCGGATTAACAAAAAAAAATTTAAATAATTGTGACCTTGAAACAACACCCTGTGTTTGAAAAGAGCACAAAAAACTAAGTTTAATTGCTCGCTTCAATTTTTTGCGCAGATAATTTAATGACATTAATTTTGAAATTATATCACATTTTTGTGAAATTTTTGTTTTGAAAGTTCGAGTTCTTAAAAATTTCGACATAATTTCAAAATTAAAGTCATTGAATTGTCTGCGCAAAAAGAGGGAAGCTCCATTAAAGCTCCTTTCAAATGTGCAAACATGTTTTGAAAATTTCAATATACAGGATGTTGTTTCAAGGTCACAAGGGATTTATAATTTATAATTTTGTTTAATCCGGACCTGGATCTTTCTTGTGATTAGTAGTTGGGTGGTTTGGGTTCTAAATGTGACATGTGTACCAAATATCAAAAAAATATACAAGGTGGTTATAAAGTTATGGGTCCAGAAAGAAATGAGCAAAATCGTTAAAACACCCTGTAACTCGGGTATAAAGTCGGTGGAGCAATAAATTTAGTATGTCTAGAACCGACTCTTTTACCTCTATTCACCATTCAAGTATTTCCGTTTCCCAATGAAACACCCTGTAAACTACTTCATCTTGATTGCGGCCCGCAAGCAGTGGCAGTAGCTACTATGTGGCCCAGGAAAGAAAAAGGTTGAGTATCGCTGCTAACTAAATCAAGTCATAAAATTCAAAATCGATTTGTTTTATCTTGGTTTCTCTCCCAAATAAAACCCAAAATGTTTCTGTTTCTATGATAAATATTTCTGCATGCTAATCATCTAATAAATTTAGAATATTGAAATATTTAGCCATTTGCTAAACATAATTTTCAAAACAGTTGTATTTCTTTGGAAGAAATCTATTTTAGAATTGATGCAATAAGTGAGCTGGCGATATTTAAATTTATGTTTGTACACCAATAGGGAACTTGCACAAAATTTTAAATTCGAAAAAAATTCTATAAATCATAACAGAACATAATTTAAAATATATATCAAAGAAAAAAAGTTGTTTTTGTCTTTCGTTTGGCCCCTAAAGACGATTACAATCGAGAAAAAAATCAAATTATAGCAGACAGTCCAAATCGCGCCCTCATTGGTCGTGACGTCGAATCATTATAATGTTTGAGGTCCGCGCCATTAATTCATTACGTTTGATATTCGTTTAAAAGTTTTATAAATCTTTAGATCGTTGCTGTAAACTATATATTTCATAATATTTGAGTGTTTTTGTTAAGACAATTTTTTTAAAATGATCGAATGGGGTTTTTCTAAAGGGCAGTATGATAACTTACCCATTATGAACATAAACCTTTATTATTATGATTAGTTTATTTTAATTTTAGAGTAAAAACAGTCCCAGAAAAATATTGTACAGGTAAATATCATTCAATCTGTAATGTATGTGCATCTATCAAAATATACCAATAGCTATATTTTCTTTTTGTCCAAAATACACTTGATTTATTTAAAAAAAAAACTATTAAGCAGAAAACATAATATTAAATACTTACATTAAAATTAAATTCACATACATGAAGACCTTGAGAATTAACTAAAATGTCTTTAGTGTCCTTTCAAGATGCATATAACCGCTTTATTAAACTCCGGTAATCTAATAAATAATTTATTGGGGGGTTTTAATGGTTGTACTTTAACACAATAGTACTAAACAACACTTATAGTATTAACTTTTATTTTCTATAGTAAAGGCTATTTCATATGAGCTAGCACACGACCCTATTCTCGTTTAAAAAAATCGTCGTTTTAAAAAGTCTCGGGATTTTTCTCCAAAGTGCGAAAAAATGAATTTATTCCATAATTTTGAACCTCTCTGTATATAAGCTTAGATATATTGGCACACATTTCGATGTATCGTCACACATGATAAATATTGACAATAATTAATATTATACAGGAAAAATATACAGTGAGCACGTAAAGGTTGGAATAAATTAATTTTTTCGTGAACGGGCGATTTTTGAAATAAATTCCGAAACACGTCTATTTTTATTGAAGTGAAAACTTCTTTAGGGACGTTGTGCACTTTTTGGATAGGGGAAAAAGCATTAAATTGGCGACCGTCATCGCTTATGCTATATAGGGTGAGGCAGATAAAGGGCCTATTAGAAATATCTCGAGAACTAAAGTAAAGAAAATTATGATAATTGGAATATAGGGGTTTTGAGGTGTGAACTATTTAATGAAAATATTTTGGTCTCTTTGCTACTTCCGGTTATACCGGAAGTTGATTGTAACTTCGTTTTTTTAAATGGGACACCCTATATATTTTTACGTTTTTGGATTCTCCTCGATTTCTTCTTTCTTAAAATATAAGGTTGTGTAATATTATACAGGGTAGATTAAAAGATAATTACGTTTTTTTATTAATTTCGTAGCAAAATTCACACCCTGTAGAATTGTAGTAGTTTTACATCAAAATCCCTTTATATGTTCAAATGATTTTTAATATGGTCTACTATTGTTACCAATTATTAGTGTAGCTAAATTTTGAATTTTAGTATACAGGGTGGGTCGAAACTCGGAATGTGAGTTTTCTTAAATAGAACACACTATATTTTAGTATTGTAATGAAATGGTATTTTATGGTACTTTTTAATTTCTTAAGCATTCCCTATACCCAACTGCTTTAATTTGTGCTTAATTGTTAATCGCACCAACAATCTTAACTACGTAGATATTTTGATAGCTCAACCATTATTGGCAATTTTAAGTATCAGTCTCGATTAGTATGTATTAATTTCCGAAAAATTATTTGTGACTGAATATTTTTACTGCCAACCTAATAAAATTTCAGGTATTTTGTGTTGCAATTAATGTTTGGCTTGAATCACCAATAACTCACAAATTGAAGCATTTAGGTATAGGGATTGCTTAAGAAATTAAAAAGTATCTCAAAATAACATTTCATTACAATACTAAAATACAGGGTGTTCCATTTAAGAAAACTCAGAAAATACTCATTCTGAGTTTCGACCAACCCTGTATACAAAAAAGGAAAAATTTAACTATACCAATAATTCTTAACATAGTAGACTATATTAAAAATTATTTGAACATAAACAGAGTTTATTATGCCAAATTACTACAATTCTACAGGGTGTGAATTTTGCTACGAAATTAATAAAAAAACGTAATTATCTTTTACCCTACCCTGTATAATATTACAAAAACTTATATTTTAAGAAAGAAGAAATCAAGGAGAATCCAAAAATGTATAAATATATAGGGTGTCCCATTTAAAAAAAACGAAGTTACAAGCAACTTCCGGTATAACCGGAAGTAGCAAAGAGACCAAAATATTTTCATTAAATAGTTCACACCTCAAAACCCCTGTATTCCGATTTTCATAATTTTCTTACCTTGAGTTCTCGAGATATTTCTAATAGGCCCTTTATCTGCCTCACCCTGTAATTATGTGTATTATGTGTATGTATACAGTGCGTCCATAAAGTAACGCATAAATTCATTATTTCGTAAACCGGCGACAGTAAGGAAAAATCCCGAAACAGGTCGATTTTTATTTTTAAATTCCGATTTTTTGGCATATATATTATACTAGTGACGTCATCCATCTGGGCATGATGACGTAATCGTTAATTTTTTTAAATGAGAAAAGGGGCCATGTGATAGCTCATTTGAAAGGGTATTCAATTCTCTATTTACTAATATAAACATTAACATAATTATTTATACAAGGTGTTCAAAAAAACATTTTTTTAATTAAAATGATTGAGACAAAAAGAAGAATATATGTAATTTATTTAATTCAAAATACGTTTTACTATTGTCAGAAAACAGGAAAAAAATGTTTATTTGACAAATAAATATTTTTTTTCGCTTAAATTCAGTGTTAAAGCTGCCACCCACCTGTCTCTTGGCAGTTTGAACATTTCGTTTAAACGAAAATCAATGTTTATTTGTCAAATAAAAATTTTTTCTCTTTACTGACAGTAGTAAAATGCATTTTGAATTAAAATAAATTACATATATTCTTCTTTTTGTTTGACTTATTTTAATTAAAAAATGTTTTTTGAACACCTTGTATAAATAATTATGTTAATGTTTATATTATTCGATAGAGAATTGAATACCCTTTCAAATGAGTTATCACATGACCCCTGTTCCCATTTAAAAAAATCATCGATTACGTCATCACGCCCAGATGGATGACGTTACTGGTATGATATATATGCCAAAAAATCGTAATTTAAAAATAAAAATCGACCTGTTTCGGGATTTTTCCTTAAAGTCACCGGTTTACGAAATAACGAATTTATGCGTTATTTTATGGACATAAATGTGTATTTATTTATGGATATATTTATATTTATGGATTATTTATGGATATAAATTGTGTAGAGGTAATTAAATTTAAAATAAATGTAAAACATATTTTAAGATCTCGTGGCGACTGTCATCGCGACGGTCATCTCTTCGGCGAAATAAATTTTGTACGTATATTTATTAAGTGTATGTATACAGGGTGTTTGGTAAAGAATGGGCCATAGCTTAACCTCAGGTTCCTGAGGTTAAAATAGGCCGATTTAAGCTAACTTACCTTAGTACAAAGTTTATAATAACCGAGATACAGGGTGTCAAAGTTAAACTTTTTTTTTATTTATTATTGAATATTTCCTGACAGGTATGAGGTAACGACATGAAATTTGGTATGTGGGGGTTTTTTGGGTCGAGAAAACTAAATTCCCTACCAAAAATTATGTATTGCCCAGAGGGCGCCACATACGCCTTTCAGCACTCGTTTATTACGTTCAATTTTTTTATCCCCCACTCTGTATAATTTTGACATTTTATTCTCCTATTAGTTTTACTTAAAAAAGGTATACTTCTTTCATCTCCCTAAACTCAACCGTTTTCGAGACGCATTTTAAATCTGCGATACACCATCATTTTTAGCATAATACCATTGTAGTTACACCCGAAAAATAACTTAAAACCATAAAATTATCCAAAAATGTATCGCAAATTTCTTCAAATGGAATTTGCGATGCAATGACATAAATTTGAGAACTGGCACAATTATTATGGTTTTAAGTTATTTTTCGGGTGTACCTACAATGATATTACGCTAAAAATGATGGTGTATCGCAGATTTAAAATGCGTTTATCTCTAAAACGGTTGAGTTTAGGGAGATGAAAGAAGTATACCTTTTTTAAGTAAAACTAATAGTAGAATAAAAATTTTAATGTCAAAATTATACAGAGTGAGGGATAAAAAAAATTGAACGTAATAAATGAGTGCTGAAAGGCGTATGTGGCGCCCTCTGGGCAATACATAATTTTTGGTAGGGAATTTAGTTTTCTCGACCCAAAAAACCCCACATACCAAATTTCATGTTGTTATCTCATACCTGTCAGGAAATATTCAATAATAAATAAAAAAAAATTTAACTTTGACACCCTTTATCTCGGTTATTATAAACTTTGTACTAAGGTAAGTTAGAAAATCCACAAGGAAAAGAAAAAGTTTTCCTGTAGTTGGCTGTATACCATCAATCACAAAATTGGAAAGAAATCCTTTGTAAAAGGTATAAAAATAAATATATAAAAAAAAATATATATACCTTTTACAAAGGATTTCTTTCCAATTTTAAGGTAAGTTAGCTTAAATCGGCCTATTTTAACCTCAGGAACCTAAGGTTAAGCTATGGCCCATTCTTTACCAAAACACCCTGTATATACATTGTGTAGAAGTATTTAAATTTAAAATAAATAATGTAAAATATATTTTATGATTGGGAGAAAGGATTGATTTCGCGACTGTCATCGTGACCGTCATCGCTTAGGCGAAATAAATTTTGTACGTATATTATTATAATGTACGTATAATAAGAGTAATATTATTGAAGTGAAAACTTCTTTAAGAACGTTGTGTACTTTTTAGATGGGAAAAAAGCATTGAATTCGCGACCGTCATCGTTTCGGCGAAATAAATTTTGTACGTATACATATATCATATATTATTATGTGTATGTATAAATAGTGTAGAAGGCACGCAACGCGTATACAGTGATGAGCGTGTTAATAACCGGCAAAATAGTGCAAAAGATGGAAAACATATTAAATTGTGAGATAAAAAGAAATAAAACTAGTAGAGTTGTTAAATTTAGTGATAGTAACATATAAATTGACATTATATTAATTTTTCCCCACCTTTAGACGTATCAGAGGAGTATGTCAACTAAAACTGTCACTGTGACAGTGGCATTTCTCAAATTAGTTCAATACGTCTAAAGGTGGGAAACAATCAATATAATGTCAATCTATAAGTTACTATCGCTAAATTTAACACCTTCACTAGGTTCATCTCTTTTTATCTCACAACTTAATATGTTTTCCATCTTTTGCGTTATTTTGCCGGTTATTAGTGCGCTCATCACTATATAATATTGGTATAACACCTATTTTTGCTATGGGGATAAAGGATTGATTTCGCTTCGTCATCGTTTAGTCGAAATAAATTTTGTATGTATATTTGTATATATATTGTTATATTCCTATTTGACATAAGAAATAAAAGTCTATAGTTATATTTAAAATTCAAATAAAAATAAAGGTTTTCGTTTATCTCGACCGCGGGCATGTAAATTTGGAACACCCTGTATAAAACAAATTATGTATAGGTAGTTTTTAAGAAAGTGTTTCGGAGAAGTGTTTACGAACCCCAGGAACAATACGACTCAAGTAAACAATTAGAGTGATGTTTAAAAAGAAAGTGTTCGTGGAAAGGTGTGAATAACCACCGATAATTCATATTCTAGCAAATAAGATAATAGGTTATTAAATTTGTAAAGAGGGTTAATGTGGAAAGTAAAATTGAAATGGGGAATATTATTTTTTCTTGAAATCCATTAAGATATTTAGAAAAAGGAAAGTTTGTGTTGGTAAATACGGATAATTGAAAGATGCTTTGGATTGGTTGATTTTTGAATGCTGGAAGTGGTATTTGGAAGGAGGAGAATGAATGAGCAATGAGAGTCAGTGTGTTTTGAGCGATCGAGAGGCGAAGTCCAGTCTTCGAGAAGAGTGTACAAAAAAGTGAAACGCCGGGTTAGTTAGTTTTGTTTTTGAAAATTAAAAAGTAAAATATCGTGGAACGAGTGATAGGCCGAGAGGAGATAGTGTATAACTCCAGGAGTCTAGAGTATCCCGGTTTGTTGAAGTGCTTAAAAAAGGTGAAACACGGCATCAGGAGAAGGCAGGAACGAGTGCTGTAGAGGCGTAGTTTTCAAAGGAGCCGAGGCATTACTGGAAGACTTGGACGAGTCGTTGGATCGCAACTCAAGCAAATAGGAAACGTGTTTTTTGTGAAGACATTGTCAAATCATCAGTAAAGGTCAGTCTAATTTGTTATGACATGAATGTATGGTTTGTGTATTAAATACCACATTGAAAATTGAGCCACACAGTCACTATTAAAAAAATTTCATCAAACCTAAATCAATTTGTTACTGATAAATCATAATAGTTCATTATAAATAAAATAAATTTGGAGACATAAAGAAATAAGATTCCCATTTTTGTAACTGTTGTATTAAATAAAGATAGAAAGATAAGATATAAGAAATATTAAGCAGTTATTGCCATTTAGATAAAATAAACGATTTTTATAATTTCTAATTGAAATCCGTATGTGTGTATTATTTTACTCTCTTTTATCTATCCCGATTAGGAATCCACTGAGAAATACTTTGAAGCCACGAAAGTAAGTAATTGATATTATAATTTAGCCCTGAGATTGACACTATATTGGTATTTGATCTGTTTGATTGATGAGATAATTATTGATTAATTAATTAAAATAAATTACATCTGAGAACATCATTAGATTTCAAAAGTAAGATCACAACAATATATTATCTTCTTCAGGCTGTTTGCATCCACTCCGGGACAAAGGCCTCCCCATGAGTTCTCCATTCTTCTCTGTTTTGTGTTATTTGGTGCCAGTTTCTCCCCATTTTTGCTTTGATGTCGTCTAGCCATCTTTTTTGTGGTCTTCCTCTACTACGACTATGCTCGCGTGGTCTCCAATGTACAATGTTTCTCGTCCACGTTTCGACGGTTTGTCGTGCCACGTGTCCTACCCAGGTCCGTTTCGTTTGCATTTCAATTCTTCCAATTACATATTCCACTTTCGTCCTGCTTCGCACGTCCTCATTTTGTATATGTTCCCTCAGAGATCTGTGTCGTTCTCAATATATTTGCTGATACCTCTGTAAGTGTCATCGTCTCCATTCTATACGTCATAATTGGTAGAATACAACTGTTGAATACCCTTTTCTTTAGATTTATTGGTATCTTTTTGTTCTTCAACACATCACTGAGTGTTGCTACTGCTGCCCAAGTCATTCGGATTCTTCTAGTTATTTCTGCCGTTTGATTATATTTGCCTAGTTTGATCGTGTGACCTAGGTATACTTTTCGACACTTTCGATATCACTTCCATCTAAGTCGATTGTGATATATTGATTTGTCATCACTTTTGTTTTATTTGTTTTTGTCCTCTGTCTAACTTCTCTCTCCGTTCTTATTTTGCTTGTTGTTAGACCTTCTGATACATTTATTTGCATAGTTGCATTGTCGCATATGTATTTGAGGAATATTCTATATCTAGAATCAATCGTTGCGTTATTCATCCCTTCTAATACGGCCCAGAGTTCTATGGAATCGAATGCCTTATTGCAATCCACAAATACCAAACGAAGAGGTTCATTGTATTTGTTGCACTTTTCGATAAGTGTCGTTATTGTCTGTAGGTGTTCTGTGGTACTATGTCAACAGGCTGGTAACTATAAAATAATTTATTTAATAGCTTGTTAGTAATTATTTTAGTAAACATTCTGTACGGATGTGGCAACAGGCTTATTGGTTTGAAATTTTCGCGTTTGTGGTACCTACATATTTGGTGTATAATATAGGTATAGAACTTCTTTTTGGATTGAGAAAAAGCATTGAATTCGCAACCGTCATCGCTACGGCGAGATATTAGTAATTTATATACTATAGGTTGAATTGCGTATGCATAAGTTCAAACGAAGTTATAATGGTTGGAGTAGGGATAGAGTGTGTACCCGAAGGAGCTTGCGAAGCAAGCGCATAAGGGGCCACACGGTCCCTACTCCAATCATTATAAATTATAAGTGATTAGAGTTTAAAGTATTTTTGAAGTGAAAACTTTTGTAGCGATTTTGTACACTTTCTGGATGGGGAAAAAGCATTGAATTCGTGACCGTCATTGCTACGCCGAAATAAATTCTGTACGTTTATGTATTATGTGTATGTATATATAAATAGTACCTATAGGATGCACCCACTGGGTCTATAATGTAGGTATATCACTTCTCTTTGGATGGGGAAAAAGCATTGAACTCGGGATCGTTATCGACACGGCAGATATTAGTAATTTATATACTATAGGTTGAATTGCTTATAAGTTCGACCGAAGTTATAATGGTTGGAGGAGGGATAGAGGGTGTACCCGAAGGGGCTTGCTTCGTAAGAAGTTTTCACTTCTGTCGGCACTCCCAAGAGTGCCCTATTTTTTTTTAATTATGATTTTTTGGCATATATATCATACTAGTGACGTCATCCATCTGGGCGTGATGCGTAATCGATGGTTTTTAAATCGAGAATAGGGGTCGTGTGCTAGCTCATTTGGAAGGTTAGGTTAGAGAATAGCAAATAGGGGTCGTGTGCTATCTCATTTAAAACGGTATTCAATTCTCTATTCAGTGATATAATCATTAACATAATTATTTGTACAGGGTGACCAAAAACAATTTTTTGAATTAAATTAATTGAGACAAGAAGAATGTATCAACAAATAAAAGTATCGTTTTTCGCTTAAATTCAATGTCAAAGCTGTCACCCACCTGCCTCTTGACAGTTAGAACATTTAATTTAAGCGAAAAGCAATGTTTTTTGTGCAATAAATATTTTCTGTTTTCTGACAGAAGTAAAATGTATTTTGAATTAAGTAAATTACATACATTCTTCTTTTTGTGTCAATTAATTTAATTAAAAAAAAATATGGGCACCCTGTATATATAATTATGTTAATGTTTATATTACTATACAGAGAATTGAAAAAATCGATTACATCATCACGCCCAGATGGATGACGTCACTAGTATGATATACACTCCCCGACACAAAATTCCGCCACCCAAAATTTTTGATTAAGTTTGACAATTTATAACTTTATTATTTGTACTCCGATTTTCAAGCTTCTTGCATCAACATGAAGAGAAGTATCCAGAAGAAAGTCAAAGAAGTACCACAAAATGTATATATTAATAAAATGGAATAAAATTAATATGTTTTGTCCTAATTGAATCTTTTTCTTAAACTGTCCTACTTCTGTTTAAACTTTGCTTGGTCTCGTCCGCCTCAGTAATTACTTATCAAATAATAACGGTTATTGCTATTCATCATTGTTTTTAGACATTTCCTCGTCGTTTTAATCCTCTTCACATTCAATGTTCTCATATTTATTTTTCCTCGGTTCATTCACCTTACAAATTAAATTTGACGTTTAATCTTCTTCTTTTTTCTTTTCCTAGTCTGTGTTGTCTTCTAGTTACAAAGTTTACCACCTAACGACAAATTCATCCTAGAGTACTACATGTCATCGGTCATCACTGACAGTAATTTGACATTTCACCGGATAGTTCCTTACACCTGATCTGTTCGCAAGATGGTTCCTCCCAACGTGGAAGTCTTAAAGAATTTTTTTAAAAATTTTACATTTAAATTAACTAAATGTTAATACAACATATAAAAAATAAAAAACTTTAATAATGAAGTCTATAGAACCATAAAAATGTAAACTAGTAGATTCTTCCTCCTTCCTGGTCTGGTAAGTTCCTTTACTGAGGTGGGCGTTATCACCACATGCTTAAAATTTCCGTTTTACATTGTAGGTCAGTTTTGTCTTTGCTCCTGTATTTTTAAGCTGATGATGGCTCGTGAAGAGCCGAAACGCGTTCTTATATGACCATTTTAATAATAAATACATGTTGTGGTACTTCTTTGAGTTTTGTATTTCCTTTCTTCTTGCATCAGTTTATAGGTACGTGTTTTGGTGTCGTTTGTTATTATTTCTGTAAAAAAAATTGCTTAGTGGCATTATACGGGGGGTGAATGGAAGCGTTGTATTTTCTCCTAACTTTAAAAAATTCTTTGGAAAAATTGGATGGCTGATTTTGTTACATACTTCTTTTGTATTATCCTGGAGATATTCCTAAGATTTTGCTTTTTGAATTATCCGAATATCTCTTTTCTTGGAAGAGCTGTATAATTTTTTGCAAATAAAAACACTGATTGACTCATAACCATAAATATCTTAAATAGAGGTTGGATTGATAAGATTAGAATGGCCCGCATGCAGCCCAGATCTCAATCCTCTTGAGCATGTATAGGATGAATTAAAAATAGCTATTCGCCGTCTCCTAGGCCTCCAGAAAATTTGGTACAGTTATGGCCCTGATAGAGGAATGTCGCTATTCCCCAGGCAAGGATAACACATCTTTATTCGATGCCAAACAGATTGCTAGCAGTCGTTGCTGCGAGAGGTGGACATACCCGCTATTGAATTGTTTTGTTTTATTGTTAGTTTTGATTTATGTTGTTAATTTTAGTGCGTTTGATATTTTTAATTAAGTAAACCTTCAAAGCAGTGTTTTTATTTACAGCGTTTAAAAGAAAACAGATATTCGGATAATTCAAAAAACAAAATCTTAGGGATACCTCCAGGATAATGCAAAAGGAGTATGTAACAAAATCAACCATCCAATTTTTCCACAGAATTTTTAAAGTTAGGAGAAAATACAACGCTTCCATTCAGCCCCGTATAATGCCATCCAAGCAAAAAATGTTTACCTGAATAATAACAAACGACATGAAAACATGTATCTACAAACTTATGCAAGAATCTTGAAAATCAGAATACAAATAATAAAGTTATAAATTGTCAAACAATAAAAAATTTTGGGTGGCGGAATTTTGTGCCGGTGAATATATATGCCAAAGAGTCATAATTTAAAAATAAAAATCGACCTGTTGCGGGATTTATTTCCAAAATCGCCCATTCATGAAAATATAAATTTATTCCAACCTTTACTTATCAAAAGAAATAGGTAAATCTATTGACATTTGATAACATTTATAAAATCTCTGTCAAGAGAAAATAATATGTAGATAAATGTTCTACGTTATTTGTTTTGACAGCTGTGTATCAGTTCAGCTGTCGTGTCTGTCAACCTCCAGTTCAAGTTGTGTGTTGTGTTTAGGATAAAGGACCACGCAACACTCCTTATGGAAAAGGAAATCTTCAGGAAAATCTTCAGAAATTAAAGAAGTGCGGTATAAAATGTGCTGCTAGATCGATCTAAGCATTATCATGTTTTCATGAATGCTTCTCAGTTATGCAATACCAGCAAAACTGCAGTTCCGGCTTATCTTTAGAAAACTACTGAACAGTGGCGGATCTAGGGGGGATAGGGGTAATTCCACGGGTAACATGTTCCAGAATTAATGAAAAAACTTTATTTAACGAAAATGAACGAGATGGAGCCATCAAAACACATTTATAACCAAAGAGCGGATAGTGTGACGAAAAGACGTAGGCCCAGAGCACGGGCGCCCATATAAAAAACTTTTAGGGGGGGGGCAAAACGTGAAGATGTTGCACATTATATTTTGTATACTTTGAATAACCATATATAATTCAAAGTACCCGAAAAGCCAGTGAGGCCACGGCCCCCCGTCCTGCCCATGGGTATGGGCGCCCATGGCCGAGAGTACGATTTAAGGACCAGAGAAGATGAGTTGCGGGTGTTAAGAGTATACGAAACAATTACTAGGTATCAAACATAAGATGCCAGCCCTTTTGCCACGTGGACAAAGCAACTTTCAACTGCAGATGCTAATAACTCACGCATTTTTACGAAAAATCGATGGATTGTAGAAGGAAGAAATGGTAATTTAAGCTGTATCTTTAAATTCTTTGCCAATCCTATAAACATGCGCCATGCAAAAAAAACTAAATGATTTTTACCGTATTGTTGGTGTACTATTAAATAAGTATCACCCACCGATCCACATGCAAGGTGCTACAGCTGAAGCAGCTGAACAGTTATTACAGATGTTACTAATTCCCAATGTTGTACAAGCTAGAGTTGAGACTAATAATCTGATTAGAAGAAATGGTCAATGGAGAAGGTTTCATAATCATGATTTTGCTAACTCTCCTGTTTTCGACTAAGACTACCTAAAAGACCTTACGATTGGGATATATCAAATTAAACTGGCACTATCTTACATACAAGATAAAATAATAAGAGAAAATCACGAAGAATTTCAAATGGATGAGAATATGGATAAACCGGGATTCATAAGAGTTCGAATATTTTCTAGGTTTCGGCAAGCTATAAAACACCAAGTACCTATTCATTTCCTATACGGTTGATGAAGATAATGATGAAGATGAGCCTGCAGAAGAACCGATTAAAAGGTACTACTGTACCTATCAATCTGGTGAGAGAACTGTAGGTACTTGTGCTCATATCACCAGTGTGTTATGGTTTTTAGGCTTTGCAAGACATCAACCCAATGTTAAGTATCCTGATAGGTCGTTAGTTAACACGACGTATGATGCATCTAACCGAAATCAGCAAAATGTTAACGTATAAATAGTCGAAGATGCTTTAAACCCGATTTTTCCATAGACAATTGTAATTAATATTTAGCATTTACAGATTACCAGGTACTTTGTTTTTTTTTTTATTGAAATCAAGTCCATGTTTTCTACCTGTCTTGTATCTGATATGCGGGACAAGTTTCATGTCAGATAATGTATTTTTTTATGTTTCAACAATTTTTTCTTTAATTATTCTGGAACATGTTACGAGTGGAATTACCCCCATCCCCCTAGATCCGCCACTGTTCAGTAGTTTTCTAAAGATAAGGCGGAACTGCAGTTTTGCTGGTATTCTATAACTGTGAAGCATTCATGAAAACATGATAATGCTTATATCGATCTAGCAGCACATTTTATACCGCACTTTTTTAGTTTTCTGAGGACTTTTCGGAGGTTTTCTGAAGACTAAAATACGATCCAACGATTTTTGACCACAAATTCATATACAACACGCAAGAATGTATGAAGAACATGAGTTTCTCTTCTTCCAATAATAAATATTTTCGTTAACTTGACCGTAAATTAGTGCACTTAACGTAAACCGAGCACTCGAATCCAATAACTTCAGAAGGCTGTAACTCGAGAATAGCAGTTATTCAGACCCAGGTGCCATGGACTTTTTTAATCTACACACCAAGAAGTATCATTGACCAAACTTTCATCAAATTTGACCGGGACCACTTTTCCATAAGGAGTGTTGCGTGGTCCTTTAGCAGGACAAGACATGGGTCATGTTCTGCCAATCCGCTCACCTTAGTATATTATGACATAACAATGAAAAATTTTGCACAGCATAATTTGAACATATTGATTGCCAAAGTGAAAAATATGGTTGTTTATTTCAAAATAAGTGTGAAGGGCAGTGATCAAATTCGTAAAATACTGTCCGATTCTGGAATTTATAAAGGAAACATTTTAAAGATGACTCTGGATGTAAAAACTAGCTGTAATTCCTCTTTCTACATACTGGAATATTTTTTTGGAACTAGATTTCAGGTTGACGGGTATTTTTTGTTTTCTCCATCGATGCACCAACAATGTTGACCGCAAATCAAATCGAAGTGTTGAAAGATATAAAAAAATATTGATGTGATCTTGATTATTGATATGAGATAATATTCTTATTTGTCATTTCATTTAATCAATGCATTAATAATAATTTAATTAATTAACCAGATCACATATCAATATGTTTTCAATCTCAGGGCGAATTATAAAATTAATTACTTACTTACGTGGCTTCTCAGTATTTCTCAATGGTTCCTAATCGGGATAGGAAAAAAAAAGTAAAATAATACACACATATGGGTTACAATTATAATCAAAATATTGTTTATTTTATTTAAATGGCAATCACTGCTTAATATGTGCTAGATCTTATTATTCTTAAACATAACATTTACAAATGGGAATCTTATTTCCTTTTGGTTTCCAATTGAAAGTTTTTATTAACATTTAACTATTAGGATTTATTAGCAACAATTCTATTTAAGTTTGATGAAGCTTTTCTGATATTATTGATTATGTTCTTCAATTTATAATGTGGTATTTAACACGACAAACCCATACATTCATGTCCAAACAAATGAGACTGACCTTTTTCTGGTGAACTGAGAATGTCTTCACACAAGACCCGTTTCCTGCTATCCTTGGCTGCGATCAAAACCTCGTCCTGGCTTTCAGTAATGTTCTCCTTTGAAGATTAGCTCGTATAGCTCTCGTTCCTGCTTCTGTCGTGATGCTGTGTTCTACCTTTTTCGAAACTGCAATCAGCTACCGGGACACTCTTGGCTCAAGGAGGTTCTTTACTCTCAACCTGGCCTACCTCTCGTTCCACGATAGATCTCCACACTCACGGAACTACACCGGCTTTCTCACTCTCCGTACACTACCGTCTACTACTGGACTTCACTTCTCGACAGCTCAAAACATTCTGATCTATCTTTTCATTCATTCCCCTACTTTCTAAATATCCCTTCCAGATTCACAAATCAACCTTCCACCACCGACTCTCATTCGCAGTATTCCTCAAAACCAATTTTTAATCTTTCTAAATATGCTTAATGGATTTCAAAAAAGAAATAGTTAATTCCTATTCTAAAATTACTTTCTACTATTTACAAAATTTAATGACCTATTCTCTATTTCAACTGAGTCTTATTTAGCATCGGCTAATGATCGAACCTTCCGCGAACAACGATAATGACCTATTATCGATTCCAACTGAGTCTTATTTAGCATAGGCTAATGATCGAACCTTCCGCGAACAACGATAATGGTACGCGCCATTCACTTTGTTTATTCTAAGCGCATTTTCCCGAGTTTCGTTTAATCACTTCTTAAAATTAAATATAACAATTTGTTGTATACAGGTTGTTCTACATTTATATGCCCGTGGTTGAGAAAATTGAAAATATTTTATATTAAATTGAATCCGTTTTTATAATTATCAAAATTTGATTTTCATATCAAATAGAAATATAACAAATCCCCGCCTTGTATTCGATAAAATTTATCTGCATTTTTAAATAAATTTTCTCGAGGCAAAACCAACTCCCTGTATATTTCCTTACTTTAATTTACGTCTTATACCCCTTCTTCTTGTATTACTCTAATTAGTCCTACCTGTAGAGTAATTGTTTCCTTATTTTCAGTGTCCTCATCCTGTGTTAGAGTGTCGGCTATTATGTTGTCTTTCCCTTTTTCCCATATCAATCTTCTGTCTTTTTCCTCAGATTTTTCACATACTTTTACCGTGTATTCTGCATCCTCGTTTTCATATGCCTCCTCTTCAAATGCCACTGTTTCGATCATATCTTTTTCGCTTTCATTTGTTAGCTTTATTTCTTCTTCTCCTGAGCTCATCTCTTCTTTTGAGGAATCCCAGTTTTCTTTTGCTTTTGATACTCTCAATTTTTCTTCTTCTGGGCTCAACTCTTCTTTTGAGGAGCCACAGGTTTCATTTTCTTTTGTCTTTTTCTGACTTTTTCTCCCTTTTCTTCTTTGTCCTTGCTTCGTTGCCAAATTCATTTCCACTGTTTGTTCTTTACCTGATTCGTCCGTATTTTGTTTCTCCTGTTCCGTGTCCTGTTCTTCTTCTTTTTCTTCTGTTAGATTCATCGTATTATTTTTCAAATCTATCACTACATGTTTTTCTGCCAATTCGTCAACTCCTACTATCATGTCATGTGACATGTTTGGCATTATTACACATTGTAGTGCATACATCTTCTTACCCAGTCGTACCATTACTCGTATGCCTTCATTTATAGTTGCCAATGTCCGTTTGTTTGCGCCCACTAAATTTACCCTAGGTATTTTGTAAATTAAATTTGTTAAGTTAACTTCTTCTATTAGTTTTCTGTTGACCAATGTTATTTCAGATCCAGTGTCTATCATAATTTTAATTGGTTTCTCGTTGATAAATCCATCCACAAATTTTAAATTAACTCCATTTTTCTTTTCGTTGTTTCCTGCCAATTTACTAAACTCCTTGGGGTTACAAAAGATTCCTGTTTGATTTTTGGTTTTTAGTGAGCGCCGTCGTGAAAAGACGCCGGTTGCTCCTCGTTGTTTATATTTTCGTCATAATGTCTCTCTCCGTCATATTCATCTGTCTGGGTATTATTTACTTCTCTTCTATTTTCTCTTGGTCTGTCGGATCTGTTTCGGTTTTCTCGATATCCCTGTTCATTTTGTCTACCATTATTTCTGTTTTCTTGATTTGAGCGTGTGATGTTTCTACTCTGGTATTCTCGATTTCTGTCCTCATTCCATTGCCTATTTCTTTGTTCATAATTTCCTCTTCCGTTGTCTCTATTTTCGTTTTCCCTTCTGGGATTAAAATCTCGTCTTGTATAGTCCCTCCTATTTTGATTTCTATCTCTGTAATCTTGTGTTTCTCGGGGCCTGTAATCTTCTCGCGACCTTCTTGATTTTCTTTCTCTTAAACGTGATTCTCTTATTTGTAGGAATTGGCATAAACTATCTATGTCTTTGTAGTTTTGCAATGTGATATGGTCTTCCAGCGTTTCTTCGAAATGTCTTGCAATCAGTTCGACTAATTGTTCCGATGAGTAATTATATTGTAAATGTTTTGCGTTATAGTAAATTTGTAATGCATATGTCCTTTCTGATATACCCATCCTATCATTGTATTTCCCATTTTGCAATTCCTTGTTAATTTCCAATTGTTGGACTTTTCCCCAGAAATAATTCAAAAATTTTTGTTCAAATTGTTGCCAACTGTCAAATTCTTCTTCTTTGCAATCGAACCATAGGCTTGCTTCATATTTTAGATGGTTTCTGATAGTTTCTTTTGCTGTTTCGAAATTTCCGATGTGCTGTATTTTCTTTTTCAGGCTATTTATGAACGGCACTGGGTGTAATCTTCTTACATCCCCGCCAAACCTTATCTTCACGTCATCTGTGCTATGTATAACCATTTCTCTTCTTTCTCCTACATTTTGTTGCGTCCGGTTTTCGGTGACTTGTTTTTCTATTTCTGTGATTCTTTTTTCCACTTCTTCTCTGTCTACTTGAATAGCATTTTCCAACTTATTTTCCAAATTTTCTATTTCCTTTTTCTGGCAATTCGTTATCTCCTTTATTTTATTTTGAATTATCATTTCTTGTTCTTTCATGTGATCCTTAATTTTCATTTCATACTTTTCTATGCGTTCCTCCATTTTCTTGTTGTTCTCTTCTATGGCTTGTTTTGTTTCCTTCTGATTTTCTTGCATTATTCTTTTTGTTTCATCCATTTTCTGTTTTGTTTCTCTTTGATTGTCATCCAGTTTTTGTTCCATTCTTTGTGACTGGAGTTGCATCATTTGTAATAATTTATCTATTCCTGATAATTCTTGCTGTTCTGATGCCATGATTGTCGTGTCTAAAATATCTTCTTGGTCTGAATTATTCTCTTGATTTGAATGTTCTTTTTGTTTTTTGTTGTCTTTGCTTTGGCTTCTTGTCACAGACATTTGTTTTCAAGAAGTACTGTCCCCGCCAAATATGAAATTTTACTAGTATGTTACCAAGACGACTTTTTCTCACCCAAATATTATAAATTGTCAATAAATATATCAAATGTAAATATCGTAAAAATAAAATATTAAATCAGTTATGTAAAATTTGTACCTAAAGAGATCTAAAATTTTATGTTATCAAATGTAAGTATCTCACTTTTTACCACAGGCATATAAATTTTCAAATACCGGCTTTACTCTTTCTATCCTTCAAATTTGCCACTAGAAATACTTTTCCATGCTTTCCACGTTGGACGACAGTTGATGTGATCTTGATTATTGATATGAGATAATATTCTTATTTGTCATTTAATTTAATCAATGCATTAATAATAATTTAATTAATTAACCAGATCACATATCAATATGTTTTCAATCTCAGGGCGAATTATAAAATTAATTACTTACTTACGTGGCTTCTCAGTATTTCTCAATGGTTCCTAATCGGGATAGGAAAAAAAAAGTAAAATAATACACACATATGGGTTACAATTATAATCAAAATATTGTTTATTTTATTTAAATGGCAATCACTGCTTAATATGTGCTAGATCTTATTATTCTTAAACATAACATTTACAAATGGGAATCTTATTTCCTTTTGGTTTCCAATTGAAAGTTTTTATTAACATTTAACTATTAGGATTTATTAGCAACAATTCTATTTAAGTTTGATGAAGCTTTTCTGATATTATTGATTATGTTCTTCAATTTATAATGTGGTATTTAACACGACAAACCCATACATTCATGTCCAAACAAATGAGACTGACCTTTTTCTGGTGAACTGAGAATGTCTTCACACAAGACCCGTTTCCTGCTATCCTTGGCTGCGATCAAAACCTCGTCCTGGCTTTCAGTAATGTTCTCCTTTGAAGATTAGCTCGTATAGCTCTCGTTCCTGCTTCTGTCGTGATGCTGTGTTCTACCTTTTTCGAAACTGCAATCAGCTACCGGGACACTCTTGGCTCAAGGAGGTTCTTTACTCTCAACCTGGCCTACCTCTCGTTCCACGATAGATCTCCACACTCACGGAACTACACCGGCTTTCTCACTCTCCGTACACTACCGTCTACTACTGGACTTCACTTCTCGACAGCTCAAAACATTCTGATCTATCTTTTCATTCATTCCCCTACTTTCTAAATATCCCTTCCAGATTCACAAATCAACCTTCCACCACCGACTCTCATTCGCAGTATTCCTCAAAACCAATTTTTAATCTTTCTAAATATGCTTAATGGATTTCAAAAAAGAAATAGTTAATTCCCATTCTAAAATTACTTTCTACTATTTACAAAATTTAATGACCTATTCTCTATTTCAACTGAGTCTTATTTAGCATCGGCTAATGATCGAACCTTCCGCGAACAACGATAATGACCTATTATCGATTCCAACTGAGTCTTATTTAGCATAGGCTAATGATCGAACCTTCCGCGAACAACGATAATGGTACGCGCCATTCACTTTGTTTATTCTAAGCGCATTTTCCCGAGTTTCGTTTAATCACTTCTTAAAATTAAATATAACAATTTGTTGTATACAGGTTGTTCTACATTTATATGCCCGTGGTTGAGAAAATTGAAAATATTTTATATTAAATTGAATCCTTTTTTATAATTATCAAAATTTGATTTTCATATCAAATAGAAATATAACAATATATATCTACGGGAAGAAGTGACAAAACAGTCTAGAAGATCTAGCTATATCACAATACGCACACTAATTCCAATGATAGCTTGTTAATACCAGCAGTATCAAAGAGATCAACCCTTACTTGTGAACTTGTTGCAGCACTATTATAAGCCGAAAACAAATTGAAGCAAAACTTTGCAAAAATTGCAACAATACTAATCCCAAGGTTCAAATCCATAAACTTTCAAGATTTGGTGGGACTTGCGAATACAATGCGCTATATACGTGAAATAAAGCTTGTAGAGGAATCAACATCTGCTTCTGAGACTAAAGGTTAAAGTTCCGGTAAAGAGCAAAAAGTTATAGATCTATGGACGTATCACACGAAAAATGGCAAACACGACGAAAAAGGGCAAGCTCCCAGAACCAAGAGCTGAGCTAATTCAATATTCCGATCTCCCCGTAAGGAAACGAAAAGAAAATCCGCTCAATTTATGAGAAGAAATAAAGCAGTATATCCAAAGTTATACAAGGTAGCACAAAACTACCTATGTCTTGTAGTGTTTCTAGGGAACAAACATTACTCATGTGTTCCTACATGTTTCTAGGGAACAAACATTACTCACTTCTATTTCTAGGGAAGCTAAGGCTATTTCTAAGGCTCAGAAAAACAATAAAGCTCCGGGAGTTGACGAATTACCAGCAGAACTGTATAAGGTAGGTGGCGACCACCTAGCAAGTCACATCCACTCGCTCATCAAAGACATATGGCAAGAAGAGAAAATACCCGACGACTGGAAGAAAAGTATAGTATGTCCGATCTATAAAAAAGGAGACAAACTCCAGTGCAAAAACTACCGTGGAATCTCTCTACTATGTACAGCATATTCTCACTATGTACAGCAAAGTTCTCACGTATATTATAAACCAGTGGCTCCAACCACTAGGGAAGGCGAAGGGATACCAGGAGATACCAGGATACCGAAGGGATACCAGGGAAGGCGAAACGAAGATATATAAAATAGCCAGAGAGCAAAGAAAGTAAAAGATTTTAATCAGATTAGATGTATCCGAGATGAAAATAATAAAATACTAGTTCACGAAAGGGATGTCAAAAAGAGATGGAGAAAGTACTTTGACAGCTTATTAAATGAAGAATTTGACAGACAGCCTGTAGAGTCAACGGAGACAGTAGCAGCAATGGTCACCAAAATAACCAACGAGGAAGTGGCTCAAGCGTTTCAAAAAATAAAGAAAGGAAAAGCGGTAGGACCAGATGATATTCCTGAGGAAGTATGGAGAGCATTGGGAGAGACAGGAACAAGGTGGCTAGCAGGTCTATTTAATAGAATTATGGAAGTCGGACAAATGCCAGACGAATGGAGAAACAGTATACTGGTACCTCTTTACAAAAACAAGGGAGATATACAACAATGTACAAACTACAGGGCTATAAAACTGCTTAACCACGCCATGAAAATATGGGAAAGAGTAATTGATAGACGGATACGTGAAGAGACCGAAATATCCGAGAATCAATTTGGCTTTATGCAGGGTAGATCAACAACAGATGCAATTTTCATTATAAGGCAGTTGATGGAAAAATACAGGAGTAAAGAAACAAACGCTCATATGGTATTCATTGATCTTGAGAAATCATATGATAGAGTTCCTCGAGAGATTCAGTGGTGGGCACTCATTAAGAAAGGAGTCCCTGGTGAATATGTAAAGATTGTGAGGGATATGTATGAGGGAGTAACGACTAGTGTTAGAACAGGTGTGGGAGAGACTGATAAATTTCATGTGAAAGTAGGATTGCACCAAGGCTCTGTGCTTAGTCCGTATTTATTCTCATTAGTTTTGGACCAGATAACAGCGAAACTACAGGGTAACATTCCATGGTGCTTAATGTATGCTGATGATGTCGTGTTAGTAGGAAATAGTGAAAGAGACTTAGAACAAAAACTGGAACAGTGGAGACAAGCTCTGGAGGAAAAAGGTTTAAAACTTAGTAGGACAAAAACAGAGTATTTGGAATCTTAATTTAAAGATGGAGCTACTACAAATAAAATGGTATCTTTGGATGGTGAAATGATTGCGAAAAGCAATAGTTTTAAGTACCTAGGATCGGTATTACAGAGTAATGGAGAAATAGATGGAGATGCATGCAGTAGAATTAGGGCTGGATGGATGAAGTGGAAAGAAGCGAGTGGTGTGTTGTGTGACAGAAAAATTCCAATGAAGCTGAAGGGAAAATTCTATAAAACAGCCATAAGACCGGCTATGATGCACGGAACTGAATGTTGGGCAGTGAAAAAGAAAGAGGAACAACGAATGCATGTGGCGGAAATGAGAATGCTTAGATGGATGAGTGGAGTGACAAAGAAGGATAAAATTAGAAATGAGTATATTAGGGGAAGTCTAAGTGGGGCACCAATTGATGCCAAAATGAGAGAGCATATGTTAAGATGGTTTGGTCATGTTCAACGTCGAGACGTTAATCACCCAATACGAAGAATAGCTGAAGTGCAGATTCCTGGAAGGAGTTGGAGAGGAAGACCAAAGAAGACCTGGGGGGAGACGATAAGTCAGGACATGTTGGTAAAGGGGATTAACATTGATATGACCCAAGATAGAATTGTGTGGAGAAATGCAATTAGGGAAGCCGACCCCGCATAGGGATAAGGCAAAGAGAATGATGAATGATGAGCAGCTCCAACCACTAGCACAAAATATTATTGGAGATTATCAGACGGGCTTCCAACGGGGAAGATCGACACTGGATCAAATATTTACAGTCAAACAGATCTTGAGCAAATCATGGGAACACGATATTGATGTTCACAACGTGTTTGTATATTTCAAACAGGCATACGACTCAGTCAAAAGGAACAAACTATACTATATATTGGCTGAATTGGCAATAACACACAAGCTAATAAGACTCATTAAAGCCACAATGGATGAAACTCAGGCATGTGTACGAATACAAAACTACCGGACAGACTTTTTCAAAATTTCGCAGGGACTAAAGCAGGGAGATGGGCTGGCCCCAACATTGTTTAAACTGGCACTGGAGTATGCGGTTAGGCAAATGCAAACTGGACGAGGAAACCTACTGACCAACCAAACGGTTCAACTAGCCGCTTATGCCGATGATATTAATATTATAAGTAGAACATCAACAGGAGCACAGGAAACATACGCAGAGTTAAAAACACAAACAAAAATGCTAGGTCTGGAAATTGACACAGAAAAAACAAAAATAATGACTCAGCCGAGAAGAAATATAGTCCCACAAAACATTATACGTGAAGATGACATTGAAACGGTTGGAAAGTTTACATACCTGGGAGTAGAAATATATGCCCACGGATCAGAAGAAGGATAAATACGGAAGAGAATAACTCAGGCAAACAAAGCTTATTTTGCCCTCTCCCATATATTTCGGTCTAAAAGTGTCCACCGAAATACAAAGATGAGAATATATAAAACCTTAATTCGGCCAATAACATGCTATGGCAGTGAAGCCTGGGTCCTGAAAGAAACATCCAAAAACAAACTCGACACATTTGAAAGGAAAGTACTGAGGAGAATACTAGGACCTGTGAGGGAAAACGGAATCTTCAGAGTCGATACAACAACGAGCTTTATCAACTTTATAAGGAAACACCCCTGTCAGACTTCATTAGAATACAAAGATTGCAATGGGCCGGACATGTGATAAGAATGGGAGAGGATAGGCTACCAAAAAGAGCACTGAATGGTAGAATGCAGGAAAAGAGACCGGTTGGAAAGCCAAGAAAGCGCTGGGAAGACACAGTAAACAGCGACGCACAAGCCCTTTTAGGAGACCGTGTATGGAGAAAACTGCAATACTTGGGACACATTACAAGAGGCGAAAGATATGAACTGCTTCGAATAATTATGCAGGGGAAGATAGCAGGAAAAAGGTCCATAGGAAGAAGACGAAACTCCTGGCTAAAGAATCTACGGGAATGGTATAGCTGTAGCAGCAACGAATTGTTTCGGTCAGCAGTTTCGAAAATACGTATAGCCCTGATGATCGCCAACCTTCGGAACGAAGATGGCACTTGAAGAAGAAGAAGTATGGAGAAGAACAGCCGCAGACAAGCAAGGGTGGAGGCAAAAAATAAAGGAGGCCAAGGTTCAATTCGGGCTGTAGTGCCGTAGAAGAAGAAGAAGATTTCTAGGGAAGCAGCTCTAATCATATCCTTCAGCAGAATATAGCAGGATCTGATTACCATTACTAAAAGCAGAAGTCAGCAACAAAATAGTCAGGAAACACATAATTTACAGTTATACATAACAACACAACACACAATACACAGACATATAATACATAAACATAACACACAAACCCATAATACACAAGCACAAAATAATTTGATATTAGAATTTGATATCATCCTGAGGATAAAAACACCACTCTCAGAATTTTGACTGCTGGAGTATCTGACCCTGTATTATCCTCCGTGTAACACAAATCATGACGCAGCAGTAGCAAGTGGAAGGAAAACAGGTACTAAGATACGATCAGTATATTGATTAAAAGTGCCTTCTACATAAACAGGAACAGTTAGATTATGAAAAATTGTTCCAGCCCACATCGTAATTTGTAGACCACTATATCGTCGGTGATGTGACAATACCTCGTATCTGCTTTTTCATGAATTTTGTAAGAGAGATTTCAAACTTTTTTAGGGTCACCTCCTGTTTTCATATGAGATTTTTTGACTTGTTTTATAGTAGACGCAACTATTTATTTACCACAAAACAAGTTAAAACTTACATATGAAAACAGGAGATGGCCCTAAAATGGGTTTGAAATTTCTCTTACAAAATTCGTGAAAAAGCAGGTAGGAGGTATTGTCACATTACCGACGATATTAACGAACACCCTGTACATGCCTCAGTCTCTCTTATCGACTATTTCCTCTTCAAACTCTCACTCTTCTTGAATCAGGATTGAGATAAAACCTAGCTGCACCTGTAAATTACACAAAACTCCATTCTTGTAAGCCACAATGCATATTCATCTTAATTTGAGTCCACGATTTCTCCATAACATGGAAACTCTCAATAGAGTACTATTGTGCAGGTTACCTTCATATTATCTACTCCTCGGAAGTTTGGTCACATGCAGTAATGTTATGCGTATTTTCGAAGGCACCATAGCAGGGTGTTCCGAAAAAAACCAAAGTTTAAACCAAAGTGTTTTCTGGTGATGGGTAGCGTATAAAACTTTAATTTCAAATTTCAATCCAAAATGTTAACCTTAACCCTTGCCTCAAGCCCCCCAAAAATATAGTTTCTTTGGTTTTTCAAAGATTTTTATTTATCGATCCTGTCGAGGAATTGGTGCACGTTAACGATCTCCATGTCTTTCAGCGACATTACCAAATTGTTCACATTTACGCTACAATCGCGAAATTATGCTCCGAGATACGTCAAAATGACGTGCAACATCAGCTAGTAAAATACCAGCTTCAATCATATTACAGCACGTATTATTTGAACTGTTAAATGCCGACCCTCCATGACTATCGTTGCGTTTAATAATCTTGTTTTAGTAAAATTTTACACTAAATACTGACTATCTTTAAAACTTGAAGCACTTACACTTTTTCTACAATATAAAGCAATTATTATTAATCACACGAATTTGAGGCGCTGTCACTTTTGCCTTAATAAAATAGTGGAACTGACAGATTAATTTTCACGGCATACCTCGATTTGTAGAGAACAAGTTTTCAATTCGAATGGTATGTACATCATAGACATAATAAGAATAGACAAGGCATACTGAGCAGAATAGCGTAACGCCCGGGCAGTCGATCGGTGGTCTATCTGTCTTTTTTTACCAAGCGATCCGCGCATGTGACAGACAAACATGGCTAGACCACTCAAAGTGAATATTAGCCAATGACTTCCTTGATATTGGCGTTACACCTCGATGTACAGAGCTGCCTATACCTTACCTGCTCTATTCTTATTATATCTATGATATACATATATTCCATACAGTATAAATACCGTTGCTCGTCATCTAAGTCGTAAGATATCTAAGTTGACATTGTTGCCAAAGTATAAAAAAATCCTGAATACAGTTTAAATCAAAAAATATATCACATAATTCTTGCAGAAGTGGATTATACAACAAAAGAAATTAATATTCATTGTAAATAAATAAAAACAAATAGAAATAGAAAACAAGAATTAAATAATAATCTTACGTTAACATAAGTAATAAAAACAGTATAATAAAATATACATTTATAATAAAGACTAAAAACAAATCTGAAGTGTCAACACCGCACCTGTCAAATAAGTGCTCAAATTTATGCCAAAATATCACCTTCGTTCGATCAGTTACAGTGTGTTCCGAACAAATGTGCTTAAAAAATGCGTTGTAATCCATTTGTACAAATGAAATGAAACAAGTTATTGTGTATTTCTTTGTTTACGTTAATAGAAATCGTCAAATATTATTTCTACACGTATGTAATAAAATATGTGTATAGTTCATTCGCTTTTAAGATGAGTAACGACGCCAGTTTCAGACAATTGGTTAGAAAATAATTTATAATACAGAATAAATTAATTTATAATAAACGACAAAACCCACGAATCAGGCGTCTGAAACTGGCGTCGTTACTCATCTTGAAAGCGAATGAACTATAGTTGCTGTAATTCCAGTGTTCTCGGCTAAACCATCCTAAAAGAAACAGACCTACCACTAAAATATTTAGTGTTGGTATCATGCGACTTCGCTTTATATGACGCGGATGACGTGCAACGGTATTTATACTGTACGGACCATATGGATGTATTAAAAAAACTGTGTTTAAGTTGTTATTGAAAAAAGTGGAATAATAGTGGTGTTCCTGACATTTTTGATGTGTGTATTTAACGATTATGATTGTTTTCCCTTTCATATATTAAAAACATTTACTGCTATAAGAAAATTACAAAGGGATGAGTCACCTGCATATTGAAATTTATTGTCATTATTAATTTTCCAATGTCTAGGTATTCGGTCGATATTAATTATTCATAATTTATGAGGTTTTGGAAATGTAACACGTGTTGTTGATTACTTTTAAATGGTACTTACTGTTAAATTTTATTTCCATTATTCATGTGAGTGCATACATCCAGTGTATTTTTTGATTATTATGTTTATTTTGGTTATTGTGTTTGTTGGTATTTTTCAAGAAGTATTAAAAATCGCTTAAAACTTGTACTAGACTTTATGGGACGAAGTTGCAACAGAGAACAATACTGTATACCTACTCAAATTATTCTAAGTAATGCAACATTTGAGAAACGAAAAATTTCAAGAAATATTAATTTTGACTTTTGAAATACTTAATTATCGGTTCTTATTATCACCTTGAGAATTCTCAGCTTGTTCATCAAAAATGTGCTATCAATAATAATTTTGAAACGGAGCATAGTTGAGTTGAACTACATCCAAATCACTCACTCAAATTTCGGAGGTTTTAGGTAGTAGTTGGAACAGATAAATCAAACGGTCGAGGACAGAGATCATATGAATTTTGTAAAGAAAACGACATGATCATTACAAAGACCGGTATAAACTACTCAAGCGACGACTTCTTCTTTAGCCCATTTCTATCCAACTTTGGACATAGGCATTCCCCAAATCTTTCCATATCTAAAAATAAAATAAAAATTCCATTTTTATTCAGTTGCAATGCGAAGGCAAAGCCATCTTATTTTTCACTTAGAACAGGGAGCGCTGTCCAGCACTCTGAAACGACGATTTTCGACTCTTATTGGAGTCATCATCGGAGAGGCGTAGGCCTGCTGCTCTCTGCTCGAAGTGACCAGACCATGAAAGTTTATCCCCACATTGCAACTGACGTGTATGGATTTGGTGACTAGCGTCATCTGGCAGTTGAAAGGTAAAGTTTTCAATCCTAATAGCAACATTAATAATATTGAAAAATATTAAAAATATTACTAAAATATTTTTAAATTGAAAACTTATTGGTCCATTTCCCTGGTAACACCTCCATGGCTTCTAAAATTTGCCAGCCAGATGGATGCTGAAGCGAAGAAGACAAGAGGGAATTCAAAAACTTACAATTCACGACCCCGTCTGTTCAGCTGGTAAATTCCAACGGAAAATGGACCTAGTTACTCAAAGGAGTAAAGACCAATATAAAAATAAAATAAAAAATCCATTTTTATTCAATTTAAAAATCTTTTAGTAATAATTTTAATATTTTTCAATATTAATGTTGCTAGGCCGCACATCAAAGAAGCATGAAACGTGAAACATGCTATGGTAATCGATAAAACAAAAATAAAATTTGTATTGGGACCGTGCAAGTTCGGCAAATCGACACCTGGTTTCTATGCTCAGCAACATTATTCGCACTTTTGATTATATTGGCCAATTATATTAGTCCTGGTTACTGGATAATTGTCAAGGCCATAGTCCAAAAAAATAATACGACGAAAAAATAAGATTTAGGTTATGTTATTAAAATGCAGTACTGCAAGCAAAATACAATTAATTAAATTTACCTTTATATGATAATTTCATATGATATCAATATTGTGGAGCAACATATAATTTTTCTTCTTCATTGACAGTAGATATGAAGCATACGACAATTTGACAATTTCAATGGACAATGAGTTATTTAAGAAAGTTTTTTGGAAGTGAATTTTTTGCAAGATTTCTCCGCTATTCTCGCACGATCGTTTCTCGTATCCCCTCCAAGTACTTGCACACCGCGAATAGTCGTAAATGGATAGTGACGTGGTCGTTGCTGTCGGCGTCGTTCTTTAATTTCTTTTTAAAATTAAAGAAACGTGAAACATAAAACATGAAACAAATAAATTGTGAAGAACGAAACCGTTCATGTTATTAATAGTCTAGGAAACAGAGGTTGAATTTCGCAAACTCGACACAAGTCCGGTTTTATTTTTTTTCTGGTATACCAAGGGGTGCTTTTAATGAGGCTAACTTTTTCTAAAAATACTTCGCCCCGGAACACCAATTTTCATCCCTTTAAAAGGGGTAGTTTGTGGTTTTGCGAAACGTAACCCTTCCTTTACGTTTTAACAAAAAATTTCTTAATAGAAATATGAACAGGACTATATTTCCTACAATTTATTCCACGATAGCATATGTCTATCACCCTCCGTTTAACGGGGGTGGCGCTCCAAAGTTGACAAGTTTTTAAAAAAATATTAAAAAAAAATTATTTTTCCCTAACCCTAAGGGGAATCAATAAGAAAACCAGCGGCAATTAACCAAAAATAAGTGGCTGATTTTTTGGTATCGGTTTTATTTAAGGGCAATTGCCCATTTTTTAATTACATGGTGTTAAATTAAAAAAAACCCTTTTTATACCATCTGAACCTCTTATGCTAGCGAAAAAAACTTTCAGCTATTACCCATGTACAAGTGTTATTTACAAATTTGTATAATAATGCACCCCCATGTTTTCCCCGAAACCACCAAAAAAAAAAAAGAAAAATGAATAAATAAAATATGCAAAAATTGACTTTTGGCCACCACTGTTTAGGGTGCAAGGAAAGTAAAATATATATAGGTCATAATTTGTAGCAGACAGTGTGTTCTTTCATTTGCCATAAGTACTTATCAATAAAATGAATAGGTGACGAAAAAAAAAAACAAAGACTGGAGCCCGCCAAAGCATTTTTGAGGTTTACGGCGCCATTGTATAGTCTGTTCGCTAAACTCAGACGCAACTGGCTACATATTTTAGTCGATAATTTTTTTGTTTTTTGCCAATTTTGCAAAAATTTGCAAAATTATTAACTATTTAGTGATTATTAACTATTTAGTAATTATTTTTTGCCAATTTTACTAAAATTGGCAAAAAACAAAAAAAATTTTACTAAAATTGGCAAAATTACCGACTAAAATATCTAGAAAGTTGCGTCTGAGTTTAGCGAACAGACTATACCGTAACATTTGCTTATACGAAAAAAATGCATAGGACCTTATTTGTAGAGAAAATAGTGGTCTTTAATTATGTATAAGTTTTGTTTCAAAAAATACATACGTAATGAGAAAATCGTAAAAACATGCTCGTCAAAGGTATTTTCAGGGATTAGGGTAGTTTTCAGGGTAGTTTTCGCAGGGATGTTGCAATAACCATATATGTATATTTATGAAAAACCCTATTAATGGAGTATAGGCTCATATGCTAAAAGCGAAAAATTTTTTTTCAACCAAAATCGCTTTTGGTGTCCGTGTATTAGTGTAGGAAACAGAGGTTGAACCTTGCAAAATGGACACAAGTCCGGTTTTATTTTTTTTCTGTCATATCAAGGGGTGCTTATTATAAGACTAACTTTTTCTGAAAAAATTTCGCCCCGGAACCCCCCTTTTCACCCCTTTAAAGGGGGTAATTTATGGTTTTTGCAGAACGTAGCCCTTCCTGTACCTTTTACAAAAAATTTCTTTTATAGAAATATGAAGAGGACTATATTTTCTACGATTTGTTTCCGACAGCATCTCTCTATCGTCCACCGTTTAGCAAGGGTGGCTCCCCAAAATTGACAAGTTTTTAAAAAAGATGTTTTTAAAAAATATATATTTTTCCCTAACTGTAACGGAAATTAAAAAGAAATGCTGCGCAAATTATTCACAAATAGATGATTAATTTTTTGGTATAGGTTTCACTTAAGGATAATCGCCTTTTTTTTTAATTACAGGCTGTTACATTTTAAAAAACCCCTTTTTATACCATCTGAACCGTTTATGCTAGAGTAAAAAGACTTTCAGCGATTACCCATGTACCGGTGTTATTTACAAATTTGTATAATGCACCCCCATTTTTCCCCGGAACCACCCAAAAAAAAAGAAGAATTAATAAATAAAGTGATTTTCTTGGAATCCTTCACACACAATGCCCTTCATTAATATGCTTCATATATCATTTTATGCAAGTTATTATTACCCATGCATGAATACTAAAAGCGATTTCCTAGTGCAACCCCTGTAGCCAAAAATAATAAATAAAGTGGGGGGTTGAAAATTTTTTTTGTTTTTTGCTTTTTGATCCATATGTGCATATGCTTCATCAATAGTGCTTTTCAAAAATATATATGGTTATTGCAACATCCCTGCGCAAACCACCCCTATCCTTGAAAATATATTGCAGAAACTACCCCTATACCTTATCCAGCATGTTTTTACGATTTTCTCATTACCTATTCATTTTTTTTTTACAAAACTTATACAAGGTTAAAGACCACTATTTACTCTAAAGATTAGGTTCTATTCATTTTTTTCGTTTAAGCAACCGTTACGGCACAGTGGCACCGTAAACCTCACATATGCTTTGACGGGCTCCAGTTTTTGTTTATTTTTTCGTCATCTGTTTGTTTTATTGATAAAGTACTTATGTAAAATAAAACAACACAGTGTAACCTACAAATCATGACCTATGCACATTTTACATTCTTTGCTCCCCAAAGCTACAGTGGTGGCCCAAAATAAATTTTTTCATATTTTCGCCACCTACACGCATTTTATTGCGTTAATGCTATCTTAATAGCACAATATTCACCCCTAAGTGGTCGCTAAGCAGTGGCGGATCCAGGGAGGGGTGATGGGGGCGATCACCCCCACCCCTCTCAAACCAAGTGATATTATATTTGAAGATTATAAAAATATTCATTTATTTTTATAGAAATACTTATATTATATTAATATTATTTTTATAAGAATGACTTTTTATGCTTTAGCGACAGTGGCGGATCCAACATCGTTAAGAGGGGGGTGCCAATTGGTTAAATTTCTATAAAAATAAATGAATATTTTTATAATCTTTGAATATAATATCACTTGGTTTGAGAGGGGGGAGGTGATCACCCCCATCACCCCTCCCTGGATCCGCCACTGCGTAGCGACCACCTAAGGGTAAATATTGTGCTGTTAAGGTAGCATTAATGCAATAAAATGCATGTAGGTGGCGAAAATATGCAAAAATTTATTTTGGGCCGCCACTGTGGCTTTGGGGAGCAAAGAATGTAAAATGTGCATATGTCATAATTTGTAGGTTACACTGTGTTGTTTTATTTTGCATAAATACTTTATCAATAAAACGAACAGATGACGAAAAAAAAAACAAAAACTGGAGCCCGCCAAAGCATATATGAGGTTTACGGCGCCACTGTGCCGTAACGGTTGCTTATACGAAAAAATGAATAGGACATAATTTTTAGAGTAAATAGTGGTCTTTAACCTTGTATAAGTTTTGTTTAAAAAGAATACATAGGTAATGAGAAAATCGTAAAAACATGCTCGCCAAGGGATAGGGGTAGTTTCTGCAGTATATTTTCAAGGATAGGGGTGGTTTTCGCAGAGATGTTGCAATAACCATATATATTTTTAAAAAGCACTATTGATGAAGCATATGCCCATATGGATCAAAAAGCAAAAAACAAAAAAAAAATTTCAACCCCCCATTTTATTTATTTTTTTTTTGCTACAAGGGTTGCACTAGGAAATTGCTTTTGGTGTCCATGCATGGGTAATAATAACGTGCACAAAATGATATATGAAGCATATTAATAAAGGGCATTGTGTGTGAAGGATTCCAAGAAAATCAATTTATTTATTAATTCTTCTTTTTTTGGGGTGGTTCCGGGGAAAAATGGGGGTGCATTATACAAGTTTGTAAATAGCACCAGTACATGGGTAATAGCTGAAAGTCTTTTTACTCTAGCATAAACGGTTCAGATGGTATAAAAAGAGGTTTTTTAAAATGTAACACCCTGTAATTAAAAAAAGGGGCAATTACCCTTAAGTGAAACCCATACCAAAAAATCAGTCAATTATTTGTGAATAATTTCCGCAGGATTTTTTCTTAATTTCCGTGACAGTTAGGGAAAAATATATTTTTTTTAAAAACACCTTTTTTAAAAACTTGTCAACTTTAGGGCGCCACCCCCGCTAAACGGTGGATGATAGAGAGATGGTGTTGGAAATAAATCGTAGAAAATATAGTCCTCTTCATATTTCTATAAAAGAAATTTTTTGTAAAAGTTACAGGAAGGGCTACGTTCCGCAAAAACTACAAATTACCCCCTTTAAAGGGGTGAAAATTTTTTCAGAAAAAGTTAGTCTTATAATAAGCACCCCTTGATATACCAGAAAAAAGATAAAACCGGACTTGTGTCCATTTTGCAAGGTTCAACCTTTGTTTCCTACACTATACGGGTAAGGTAGAACGTGCACAAAGTGATATATATGAAGCATTTTAATAAGGGGCGTGTTGTATGAAGGATTCCAAGAAAACCACTTTCTTTATTAATTCTCCTTTTTTTGGGTGGTTCCGGGAAAAAAATGGGAAAACTGAAAAACTCTTCGTTCTGCTCCACCACAGAAACCAATGCAATGTTAAATTCTTGGTAGGCATTCATTTTACGCACGTAATAAATTATTCAAAACAATGAAACTGAAACCGAAAAATAGAACACGTCCTTTTTCATGAAACACGTTTCAAGAAGATAAAAATGTTTCATGGACACGAATCACACTCGTTTCATAGATGGGCGGACGTCTATTTGTTTAGCAGTGTTTTATTTCCATGAAACGTGTTTCACGTTTCATGTTTCTTTGGTGTGCGGGTTCCGAAGATAAAAATGTTTCACGCGCATGAATCACACTCGTTTCATTGGTATGCGGACTTCTATTTGTTTAACAGTGTTTTATTTTCATGGAACGTGTTTCACGTTTTATGTTTTACGTTTCATGTTTCTTTGTTGTGCGGCTTTCCTTAGGATTGAAAACTTTACCTTTCCATATCTGTCTGTCCTTGGCTGCGCTTTTCCAGTGAGTTCCTGCAGCTTTTACAATATCGTCTTTCCATCACATCTGAGGTCTTCCTCTTCTTCTTTTCCACGGTCTCCAGTTTTATTATTTTTTTTTCATTCCACCTTTTATCTTCCTGTCTCGCATTGTGGCCCGCAAATCTCCACTTCAACCTGTTATATGTTCTGTTACATTTTTTACTTTTGTTTTCTCTCTTATGCATTTGTTTGATTTTCTGTCTTGCAGTTTTATTCCCAACAGGATCTTTCCATTTTTCTTTGAGTTATTTCTATTTTGTTTATATTGGTCTTTATTAATGTCCATGTTTCGGAGCCATACGTCAGAACAGGAAGGATGCACTGATCACATACACGGATTTTTATGTACTATCGTATCTTTGCGCTTTTTAGTATCCATCTTGACTTTCTAAACGCTGCCCAAGCCAATTTGATTCTTCTTTGTACTTCAATTGTTACGACGACGACGACTATATACTTGGAAAGCCTCATTTGATGATGGCAGCAACCCTGGAATTCAAGAATTGAAATAGATCATACACTTGTAAGCGAGTGTTTCCGAAATACCGTCAATCACTACATTTCCAGGAGCAGATTTTGGATCTGATCACCAACCCATTGTAGCACATATTAAACTAATAGACAAGGCGAAAACGGCGGGTTCGTTGGGAAAAATATTCCCATGAGATTTTTTTGCATAATTACATTCGTGAGACATCCCAGAATAAGGTTCAAGAAGTCGCCCACGTGAAAAGTGGGCCAAATTTTTTTTAACATTTTTTTTTAATCAAATTGCAAAAATCAATATTTTTGGCCCGGACAATTTTTTTGTAGGTTTTTTGGACCATTCTGGATAAAAAAGGTCTCTTATAATTTTTCTCTAAAGTTGATCGTTTTCGAGTGAAAATGGCGATTTTCAAGGCTTAATAACTCGGTTAAAAGTCATTATTATGAAACTCAGAAAGCGACTAAGTCAAAGTTTAATTACCCCCCCCCCCCCCCACTACAAGATCCCGAAGAAATTTTTGTCATTATTTTATTACTAAGCTGTTATTTTTAAGTAATAATATTGAGCGCCATGCACGTGGTGGTCGGCCGTAAATGCTGAGTGTAAAGGCGGGTTGACATTACTAGTGAATAACGAACGTGGCTCACGCTTACGTATTTTGCCCGTGCTATTGTTAGATATTTAATTGTCTATTTTCAAACTCGAGCAGTACATTTGCATAAATGCAATGCATAGATACAAATGTACTGCTCGAGTTTGAAAATAGATAATAAAATATCTAACAATAGCACGGGCAAAATACGTAAGCGTGAGCCACGTTCGTTATTCACTAGTAATGTCAACCCGCGTCTATAGAGAGATGCCACTCCGGCCCGGCAGTCCAATTGTGCATCTTACTTGCACTTGCACTCACATTTACGGCCGCCTACGACGTGCATGGCGCTCAATATTATTATACGTGCATGGCGCTGAGTAATAAAATAATGACAAAAATTTCTTCGGGATCTTGTAGGGGCGGTATTAAACTTTGATTTAGTCACTTTCTGACTTTCATAACAATATCTTTTAACCGAGTTATTAAGCCTTGAAAATCGCAATTTTTCGTTTTTTTTTTTAATTTTAAATTGCTTATAACTCGAAAATGATCAACTTTAGAGAAAAATTATAAGAGACCTTTTTTATCCAGAATGGTCCAAAAAACCTACAAAAAAAATTGTCCGGGCCAAAAATATTGATTTTTGCAATTTGATTAAAAAAAATTGTTAAAAAAAATTTGGCTCACTTTTCACATGGGCGACTTCTTGAACCTTATTCTGGGATGTCTCACGAATGTAATTATGCAAGAAAATCTCATGGGAATATTTTTCCCAACGAACCTGCCGTTTTCGCCTTGTCTATAAGGTTAAAAGTAATCTACAACAAGAACTAAAAGTCAATGTACGTAACTTTGATGGTAAAAGCATAAGGGATAACATGAAACAAGAATTAACAATAGTACTGTTACGATAATTACTTTTATTTTTATTTTTTAACATTTTATGTTAAATACCTAAGATAAAATACCTTTATTTGGAGATACCTAAATTAAATTCTTTAATTACACACACTTATTATTTAATTCATTTATTATTTACAATAATTTATTGGGTATTTATTACATAAGGTATATTTTGCGTGACCGAATGTCTGATGGGGCGATCGAGGTCAGTGAATTGCCAGGTAACAAAAACAGTAACATAAAACAGTAACAGTAGCTACTTATAAAGAACATCGGAGAACAACTAGAAAATCCAGATGATCTATGGAATGAATTAAAAAAGAAAGTTGTCAACTGCACAATCAACGATTAACTTAATCAAAAAAGTAAATGGATGACAGAAGATATGTTGAAAATGATGGAACAACGTCGACTTATTAAATCAAATGAAACATCATAATATACATCTACAGATGAGAATTAAAACAGAGAAAAATGGATGAGAGAAAGGTGTGCCGAAATGGATGATGTTATATCAGAAGAGAATGGATAAATTATATATGAGAGTTGACCATGAGAGAAATAATAATACTGAGTTCTACTAAAATTGTACTGACGATCCAAAAATTATGAAAACATAGATCGAACGTGCTGTAAAAAATGCTTGGACAAAATTTGGAAAGCTTGTGGTTCACATGATATATCGGCTGTATTCAATCAGAAATTAAACCCTTTAATTTGTAATATCACAATAATGTTTACTTTCTATATACCTATATAGTTTTTACCTATATAATTATAATATCCTAGCTAATGTGGGCAGATTTGTATCCTTCAAGTAGATTTTTCTTCCAGCGCTATCGTATAACCTCGCTCAGCTACCCGTTCCACGTTATCCTCCTCTTAATCTTTGAACAATTTTCCCATAATTGAATACACTGTTTAGGAATAGTTAGAGAAGACAGATAATTTTCACATTTGCTTTTACAGGTTCCTAAATAATTTCATAACTGTATCTAACTTATGTTATATTATAGAAGCGTCATTAATATATTTATATATTTTTATTTTTTCTAATTTCCAGATATATTTTTCGAGGTTTGAGTTAACACTATGCAACAGAGGGGCTCAACCACGACCATGGATTCCGAAGAGACGGACAACTCATCTTCCGCACCTTCGTCCAGAGTCAGCAGAGTAAGTCATTTGTTTTATTTATCCAATGTCTGGTTTCCTAGACATTGAAAAAGTATTTAATAAAGTGTAGCACATTTACATTTACTTACATTTACTTTACTCGCGTGGGACATCAATGTGTCCTGAAGAAGCGGATGGGTTGGTACTTAAACTGTTTCTTTGGTCCGTATTGAATAAAACTCTATTTCGGTTCAGATAACATTATATTTACAATTCACAATCGGTGTCTAAACCGTAACAACTATAATAACAACGCGACCTATTCGCCCCGTGCATGACTGACGCGACACTTAGCGTAGTCGCCTGAAATTTTTGGCGAACACAATTTGACGTTAAACATATGATACACATATGACATATTTAACGTTAATGTAATATTTGTATTTGCCATTTTTGATATATTTTGTCGTTTGTATAAAACGACAATAATTCGAATGTCAAATAAACGTTAATTTAAAAAACAGATATTTGAAAATTGTCTGAACAAAGTATCAATATTAAGGAATTTTCTTCACTTTTTCGCTATAGTTTAGTTGTCGGTTTTAATATTAATTAAGTGTACAGGGTTCTTCACTATATTTTGACCCCCCTGTAAACTCCTTTATTTACAGAATTAGAAAAAAATGTAAAATACAAAAGTTATTCGATTTTTAATATATGATTTTTTGACATATATAACATACTAGTGACGTCATCTATCTGGGCGTGATGACGTAATCGACTATTTTTTTAAATGGGAATAGGGGTCGTGTGCTAGCTCATTTGAAAGGTAAGTCAATTCTCTATTCAGTAATATAAACATTAAGATAATTATTTATACAGGGTGTCCAAAAATGTTTTTTTTAATTAAATTAATGGACACAAAAAGAAGAATGTATGTAATTTATTTAATTTAAAATACATTTTACTGCTGTTAGAAAACAGAAATAAAAGTTTATTGCACAAATAAACATTGATTTTTTCTTAAATTCAGTGTTCAAACTGCCAAGAGGCAGATGGGTGGCAGATTGAACATTGAATTTAAATGAAAAATAATGTTTATTTGTTCAATAAACATTTATTTCTGTTTTCTGACAGCAGTAGAATGTATTTTGAATTAAATAAATTACATACATTCTTCTTTTTGTGTCAATTAATTTAATTTAAAATTTTTTTGGTCACCCTGTATAATTAATCATGTTAATATTTATATTATTGAATAGGGAATTAAATAACCTTTCAAATGAGCTAGCACTCGACCCCTATTCCCATTTAAAGAAATAGTCGATTACGTCATCACGCCCAAATGGATGACGTCACTAGTACGATATATATGTCAAAAAATCATAATTTAAAAATCGAATAACTTTTGTATTTTACATTTTTTTCTAATTCTGTAAATAAAGCAGTTTACAGGGGGGTCAAAATATAGTGAATAACCCTGTACATCGAAAGCAATTAGGCAGTGTGAATTATTATTACTAGATTTTAACATTAGCTGGGTCTATTGAACTATTACTTTTGTTAACACAAAATGGAAATAGATGACGATAGGATAGGGTAGGGAAATTTTTTTATGTATTTTGACCTGTAGAACACGAATTTTTTGGGTAACAGTTGATCCGGGTGTCGATAAGATTGTTATAAACAAACAACTTAAGGAATTACATAACAGCGATTTTTCGCAAAACGAAACATTTTTTTTTATATTTTTTGGTCATTCTAAGCAAAAAATGTTATTACAAGTTTTTCGTAGGATGCATAGTTTTCAAGATAAACGCGGTTGAATTTTCAAAAAATCGAAAAATTGCCATTTTTGTAGCCGAATAACTTTTGATTAAAAAATAAAATAGCAATTCTGCTTACCTCATTTGAAAGTTCAAGTCAAATTATACCGGTTTTGATAATTTACATTGCTAAAAATTAATTTTTTATTGTCAAACAAAGCTATAAACAAATAGTGTTTTCCGTTCCCAATGAATACGTTTTAAGGCATGCTACGTAGAAATTGCCTGTTCGAAGGCGCGCCTACTCGTTCGATTTTTAATAAGAGATGCATTGAAAACAGCACTGTGTGTTTATACTTTTGTTTAACAATAAAAAAATTAATTTTCAGCAATGCAAATAATCAAAACCGATATCGTTTGACTTGAACTTTTAAATTCGGTAAGCAGAATTGCTATTTTGTTTTTTAATCAAAAGTTATTCGGTTTCAAAAATTGTAATTTTTCGATTTTTTGGAAGTTCAACCGCGTTTATCTCGAAAACTATGCATATGCATCCTACGAAAAAACTTGTCAGAACATTTTTTGCTTAGATTTACCCAAAAAATAAAAAAAATGTTTTGTTAAAACATTTTAAGAAATTACATAACAGCGGTTTTGCGAAAGATTGTCATTAATAAACACCGACTAAGCTCGGACTAACTAAACCTTCCTTAGTCCTAGTTAGGAAAAAGAAGAAAAGTGGAGAGAATTTTGCGAAAAAGAAGAAAAATGTAGAGAATTTAACCTCTCTTTCCTCTAACCCGAACAGCTGTTCGGTGCCATTTCTGCATAAATTTTAGATAATTTTTGTTGGACTTCGTTCTGAGAAGGTGCTACCTGCTGTTTTATATTTTATATTATTGTTTTATATTTCATATTAACTGCTGTACCTTTTGAAAATCGGTATTTGACTTTAAATTTACCTTTTAGCTCCTCTAAACTAAAGAATTTTTCCTAATTTTGTATATTTAAGGCCGATGCCACATTATGCGTTTTGACCGGATGCGGTGAAAACGCATCCGTTTCCAACGCAACCGGACCGACCTGTCACACTATGCGTTTAGTCTGGTGCAGTTTGTAAGCGCGTACCGATGACTCAAAACGCATCCGTTTCCAACGCAACCGGACCGATCTGTCACACTATGCGTTTTCACCGGATGCGGCGGAAACGCATCCGGTCAAAACGCATAATCTGACATCGGCCTTAATGTGACTCGCAAGAGGAATATCGTTCCGCGGATTTCTATCCTCATTTAATTCGTCTAATAATCTTAAATGATTAATAAAATAATCTCTGTCCATTATCAATATATATATATATTATATATATATATATATATATATATATATATATATATATATATATATAATAATAATGTTATTACATATATATATATATATATATATATATATAAAAGCAAGCAAAAGCAAATACCTGATGTATTTGGCAAGTTTGTAAGGTTATGAATACAAAACGTTTTGATGTTTTGATTCTACTTATTGATATCTACTTTGATTGGACTAGCTCAATTTAATAAATTTATCTCAGGGTTTTACATCATCCAATCGCAGAAATGCAAAACCAATACTCAGAAAAAACTCATGGAAAAATAAAAATGAAAAAAATAAAATATAACCGTATATTAAAGAAAAATTAATTATACCAAAGAATTCAAACACAAATTTTTAATAATAGAATAAACTGTGAAAACACACAATCTATGAATCTAGAAATGCTTGTGCAAAATAATGAAAACAATTCTGAAAAATACCGCAAATTATTTTGAAATCAAAATTACCCAGTATGAATACAAATTAAATTATAACTAGTAAACAAAAGTCAATTTAAAAATCACGAAAAGGTTTCTGTGAAAGTTTGTGTCAATTTAAAAATCACGAAAAAGTTTATGTTCTATTTCACTTGAGTCTTTACATAGAGGTCGATGCAACCAAAGAAAACCAAAAGTGTGGCAAACAGAGACTATTGACGGAGAGAACAATGTATTTTGGATACCTTAGTACAGCTGCTTTCACTTGACATTGAATTTTCTTTTGACTTCCAAAAATAACATTTTTACTTTGTGCTTTTTATATACGGGCACCTATAAGGCTTTTTAATTTACGAAGACCGACACTTGTTACTCATTCTTCAACAGTACCTTCTATTTCAGCTCTCTAAAACACACCGCCTCTCGTTTTTGTCTTGTCAAAAAAAAGCAAAAAACCATTTTTTTGACATCCTTCAATCTATCTCGTCCCTGCAGTTCCATTCGTCCAAACAAATATCCTTACTACGTCATATCAACGCCTCCAAACGCTTTTGCCGCTAATTGTTCTTAGAAACACTGTCTATTGAATGTAACTGCATAGTCCTGTCGCCAGGGGGGGTACAACGGCCTCGTTAATTCAGATGGACTTACCCAAGTTTTTTTTATGTATTTTGACCCGTAGAACACGAATTTTTTGGGTAACAGTTGATCCGGATGTCGATAAGATTGTTATAGACCAAGAACTTGAGGAATCAAATAACAGCGATTTTTGGCAAAACAAAACAATATTTTGTATTTTTTGGGTCATTTTAAGCAAAAAGTATTTCTACAAGTTTTTTAGTAGGATGCACAGTTTTCGAGATAAACGCGGTTGAACTTTCAAAAAATCGAAAAACTGCAATTTTTAAACCCGAATAACTTTTGATTAAAAAATAAAATAGCAATTCTGCTTAGCGCCTTTGAAAGTTCAAGTCAAATTATGTCGGTTTTGATTATTTGCATTGCTAAAAATTTATTGTGTTATTGTTAAACAAAGCTACAAACAACTAGTGCGTGAGTGATGTTTCTATGATTTCTCATTTAAAATCGAACGAGTAGGTAGAATAGGTACTAGTGCAATCAAGACTATTTCTACGTTACATGCGTTAAAACGCATGTAAAAGCACGGGAAACCCTACGTATTTATAGCTTTGTTAAACAATAAAAAAATAAATTTTTACCAATGCAAATAATCAAAACCGATATAATTTGACTTAAACTTTCAAATGCGGTAAGCAGACTTGCTATTTTATTTTTTAATCAAAAGTTATTCGGGTTCAAAAATTGCAATTTTTCGATTTTTTTAAAGTTCGACCGCGTTTATCTCGAAAACTGTGCATCCTACGAAAAAACTTGTAGAAATATTTTTTACTTAAAATGGCCCAAAAAATACAAAATATTGTTTTGTTTTGCCAAAAATCGCTGTTATTTGATTCCTCAAGTTCTTGGTCTATAACAATCTTATCGACATCCGGATCAACTGTTACCCAAAAAATTCGTGTTCTACGGGTCAAAATACATAAAAAAAACTTGAGTAAGTCCATCTGAATTAACGAGGCCGTTGTACCCCCCCTGGCGACAGGACTAGCACTGTTAACATGATAAACGCATTTGTCCAAAATTGTCCAATACTGGGTAATTGAAATCGGTATCTATATTTACAGGGTGAATGAAAAAATTAAATATAAAAAAAATTATTTTAACGTAATACAAATTATCATACAATTAGATAATTAGATTTTCTTCTTTTTCCTCTCTGCTTTTCTTTATCTATGACAACTTCCCCGACCTTGGGTATGAACAAAAATTGAGATTGAAAAGAAAATAATTTTTTTCAGACCCAAATTACTCAAGTAAACTGTACATAAATTCCAATTACGGGCTCCTAGATAAATACTTATGGCCCCATTACTTTGTTTAATAATGACTACTAGATTTATGTGTTGTAAATGACATCTTTCAATTATTTTATTCCTCAACCTGTTATCTATTTCTTGACCTACATATTTTCTATATTTACACGGATTAGAATATGTCTTCGAGCGGAAATTAGATAAGTTTTTCCTTTTGATTGTGGGTTCATATTTTGTCGGTATTCTATTTTCAGTTTTGATTTCTCCCGCATGTTCTGCCAATAATTTTTTTAAGTCATGCGTCATTTCTTCTCCACAGACTATTATTGATGTCTCTTGTTCCTTTTCGCAATTCCTTGATTTTATACACATATTGAACTCAACTTCGTTCTCATTCTCCTCCGATTCTTCTTCTCCAAAAACTACAGTTTCTTCCTCATCCAATATTTCAACTTCTTTTTGTGTCATGTTTGTACACAACACTTTCGGCGCAGTACTGACATTTAAATTTTCTTCTTCCTCTTCTTTCTCTTCAGGTCCTATATTTGTGTCCACCTGTATCGGCGTTACACTTCTTTTCTTCCTATTTCTTCTCCTCCTCTTCTTCCCCTCTTTTCTTTCATCGGTGTACATCGTTTGCGATACCACACTTCTCATTTTATTAGATTTAAAATTTGTTGTTAAAACATTTACTTCATTTCCTATGTCTTCTTCTTCTTTCTCCTCTTTATTTTCAACTTGCTTGTTAGTCATTGATGTACACACCTTATTCGGCGCTGTACTATCTTCCTGCTCATCTTCTTTTTCCTTTAAACCTTCTTCCAGTATGTCCTCTCCAAATTTTATATAGTTGTTCGCAAAATTAATTTCCGTTCCATACTTATCCAATTCATCTATTCCAATGACAATATAAGGACATTCCATGTCCTCAATTATAAAACAATTTATCAAATATTCTCTATTTTTAAATCTCAATGTCAAACCAATAGCCTCATTCGTAGTCGAAATCTTTTTTGAATTAGCACTCACTAACCTTATTCGAGAAATATTATACTTTTGAGAATTTAGTCCTAAATCCTTTATCAATTGTTTATTAACTAATGATACCTCTGAACCATTGTCCAAAAGGATATCCAACTTTTTATTTTTAATATACCCCTGTACCATAACCAAATTATTACGCCCGTATTCAACCTTTTTTTTCGCTAAAGTGATAAATTCCCTAGGGTGAGTATATATTCCTGAATTTGATTTTATCCCTGTTTTTAGTGAGTGCTCTCCCGAAAAGACGGCCCTGCTCTATTGCTTTCTACTTCCACATTGTCTATTTCTTGGTGTCCTTGTTCATCTTCTCCTTCTCTGATTAAACTTAGGTTGTTTATTTCTCTGTTTTGTTCTCTTCCTTGTCCATTGTGGTTGTTATATTGGTTTCCTCTGTTAAAATTTTCCCTTCCTGTATTTGGCTGATATGGTTGACTGTTATAATTTCTCCCATTGTTTTGAAATCTATTTTGCTGATATCCATTTCTATTCTGCTCATATCTATTTTGATGAAAATTGTTTGTATATCTTTGTCCTTCGTTATCCCTATATCCATTGTATCGGTATGTATTTTCATTACCAGACGGTCTGTAGTTGTGTGTTCGGTTTGTTTGGTTTCTCCCATTGTTTTCCGTTTGCCTACGTGTCCTTCTTTCTTTTCTTCGAGCCTCTCTTACAACTAAGAACTGGCATAAACTGTCCATGTCCCTATATCCTTGCAAGGTAACATAGTCTTCCATTGTATTGTCAAAATGTCTTGCTATCAATTCAACTAACTGTTCTTCCGAATAATTATAATTTAAATATTGCCCACTAGCGTATACTTGTAATGCATATTTCTCTTCAGATATTCCTAGTTTCTCATCATATTTCCCATATTGTAGTTCACTATTCACGACCATTTGTTTCTCTTTTCCCCAATAATATCTCAAAAATTTTCTTTCAAATTCTTCCCAATCTTGTAACTCATTTTGCTTACTCTCGAACCATAATGCTGCTCCATCCTTAAAATGATTCCTTATCATATCCTTAGCATCTTCAAACTCTTCATATCCTTGTTTTCTATTTTTAAGCATCCTAATAAATGGGACTGGGTGCTGTTTCTTTATATCCCCGCCAAATTGGACCTTATTTTCTGCTCCATTGTGTATAAATACTTGCCTCCTTTCTCCAGTATTATGTTGTGTTTTTACTTCCAATAGTTTCTTATCTATTTTTTTAAATCTATCCTCTATTTCCTCTTCTCTACCTTCTACATGTTTTTCCAAATTATGTAGTTTCTTGGTAAGTTTTTCTAAATTTTGGCTAATTTCCTTTGTTTTCTGCTCTACTTCATGTTTAATCTGCTGTAAATACATTTGTACCTCCTCTTTATGCTGTTCTAGTCTCTGCTCCATTTGTTTAAAACCTAGATCTTGTCGTTTACTGTTTTCGTCTATAAGTTTTTCTATTCTTTCTGCTTGTTTTTTGCTGTTTTCTTCCTGTATCTGTAGCATTTGTAATATCCTATCCATTGTTGACATTTTTGTGGTACTCTCCTTGATTGTTGTTTCTGTAATACTAATTTCTTCGTCTATATTTTCTATTCCTTCCTCGCTATAACGTTCTTCTGTTTCCTTTTGTTTTTTGTTGAGTCTTGTCTCCATTTTCTTTCCTTTTTCTGGACTTAACAATGTGAACGTAAAAACCAACCGAACTATTATCTTTGCTTATTCCACAAGAATGTTGATCAAATAAAAATATCTGGTTATGTAAAAAAATTGTTCCAAGATTATTCAAAGCGAAAAAGGTTTGAATATTACAAATCAAAAATACTTTGTCAAAATTTGGCAGAGAGAAAAAAATTCGAAAAATCCTGTAAGAATTTATATATTTTCCAGTACACTTTGTCTGGGTATTGGTGTTTCTGCTTTGGCCTCACACGCTTGGGCGACAATATTGTTTTGATTCTACTTATTGATATCTACTTTGATTGGACTAGCTCAATTTAATAAATTTATCTCAGGGTTTTACATCATCCAATCGCAGAAATGCAAAACCAATACTCAGAAAAAACTCATGGAAAAATAAAAATGAAAAAAATAAAATATAACCGTATATTAAAGAAAAATTAATTATACCAAAGAATTCAAACACAAATTTTTAATAATAGAATAAACTGTGAAAACACACAATCTATGAATCTAGAAATGCTTGTGCAAAATAATGAAAACAATTCTGAAAAATACCGCAAATTATTTTGAAATCAAAATTACCCAGTATGAATACAAATTAAATTATAACTAGTAAACAAAAGTCAATTTAAAAATCACGAAAAGGTTTCTGTGAAAGTTTGTGTCAATTTAAAAATCACGAAAAAGTTTATGTTCTATTTCACTTGAGTCTTTACATAGAGGTCGATGCAACCAAAGAAAACCAAAAGTGTGGCAAACAGAGACTATTGACGGAGAGAACAATGTATTTTGGATACCTTAGTACAGCTGCTTTCACTTGACATTGAATTTTCTTTTGACTTCCAAAAATAACATTTTTACTTTGTGCTTTTTATATACGGGCACCTATAAGGCTTTTTAATTTACGAAGACCGACACTTGTTACTCATTCTTCAACAGTACCTTCTATTTCAGCTCTCTAAAACACACCGCCTCTCGTTTTTGTCTTGTCAAAAAAAAGCAAAAAACCATTTTTTTGACATCCTTCAATCTATCTCGTCCCTGCAGTTCCATTCGTCCAAACAAATATCCTTACTACGTCATATCAACGCCTCCAAACGCTTTTGCCGCTAATTGTTCTTAGAAACACTGTCTATTGAATGTAACTGCACTGTTAACATGATAAACGCATTTGTCCAAAATTGTCCAATACTGGGTAATTGAAATCGGTATCTATATTTACAGGGTGAATGAAAAAATTAAATATAAAAAAAATTATTTTAACGTAATACAAATTATCATACAATTAGATAATTAGATTTTCTTCTTTTTCCTCTCTGCTTTTCTTTATCTATGACAATATATATATATATATATATATATATATATATATATATATATATATATATATATATATATATATAAAAGCAAGCAAAAGCAAATACCTGATGTATTTGGCAAGTTTGTAAGGTTATGAATACAAAACGTCAAGTTAGTCTCGGTTTAAACGTGCTATTACCTCGGATTAAATTTTAGTCCGAGACTAGAGAGGGTTTAGCTTAGTCCATCGTTAGTCGCTGTTTATTAATAGGGGTATTGCCTTAGTCTGGGGACTAAAGTTAGTCGGACGATAGTCCGTGTTTATTAATAAGAGTGTTCAAGTTTGTCGCACTTATTTAGAAACACCCTGTATTGATGAAGAACGTTGCTAGTTGTTAAAGTACCTAACTTTTTTATTATCCAACATAAGCGAATAAATCAAAAAGCATAATGGTAAGAAAGCCTAAGGCTACAGTTGAGTTTTAATTTTAATATTTTATACAAGCTGGAATATTCCACTGGGTGTTACGAACTTTGAGAAAAAAACACACCATCATTGTTACACCCGGTATACAATGACACTTACCTGTTTAGCAACAATATTTTTACACAGATATTCTTGAATAATAAAGCTATAACATATTAAGAGGAAACAGTAGCGATCAACAGGTGGCAAAAACGCGTTCCAAGATTGCGGCTGTAATTTTGAATATTTTTTCGAGATATTTGGCACACGTATTCGTAATATAATAAAGAATGGCGGTACAGAGCCCAATTTGAAAAATATATTAATATGTGGAAATTACTCTGTAATTAAATACAATATTAAAAAAACGAGCCTGTACCGCCATTAAGAAGAACAAAAAAATACACTTTCTTCAAATAAACTTTTTTATCCGATGCCTAGATTTTGTGTCATTTTGGAACTACTAAAATTTTTTATTTCATTAGTAGTTCCAAAATGACACAAAATCTAGGCATCGGATAAAAAAGTTTATTTGAAGAAACTGTATTTTTTTGTTCTTCTTAATGGCGGTACAGGCTCGTTTTTTTAATATTGTATTTAATTACAGAGTAATTTCCACATATTAATATATTTTTCAAATTGGGCTCTGTACCGCCATTCTTTATTATATTACGAATAAGTGTGCCAAATATCTCGAAAAAATATTCAAAATTAGAGCCGCAATCTTGGAACGCGTTTTGGCTACCTGTTGATCGCTACTGTTTCACCTTAAAAAAATCACTCAAATCGGACAACAGGTTCAGGAAATACGGACAATCAAAACAAGGACATCAAAAATGTTCCATTTTTAAGGTGGTGCCTTAATTTTGATGCTTAGTGTAATTTATTAATTGAAAACGAAGAGCATGGACACTTAAATGTTTGTAATTGTGTAAGAAGCAATACCTAACAAACTATGATGTCTGATGTAACAAAGAAAAATAGATTAAATTTTGAGTTATGTCATTTTTCTTTTAAAATATTGGTCACTTTTTTAAACATTAACCAACACTTCTCGAAATACAACTAGGGCAGTCAATGAGAGCAAGAACAGGTTATTACCTCCGAATTCTATCCTACTGCATGGATTTTAATGAAATTTTAGGAATAGCCTGAAAATATCTCCTTATTCAAAGTCTACCCTATGCCGATGTGTGCTTTTGTCTTGGGGGCGGTTCCCACCCCTTTTCGGGGGTGGAAAATTTTTTGGTTAAACAACTACGGAAGTTGCTAGAGAACCTAATTCTAAGCAAAAACTGTTCTATATTTTTTTTTTTCGAAAACTGAATACTTTTTGAGATATTCGTGTTGAAAATTGGCCATTTTCATTGAAATATAACACCTTTTCAAACGGTTTTTTGCGAATACCTTAAAAACAACGCATCTAACTAAATAAATTATATAAAACATTTTTGTAGCTCATAAAAAATCAAAGAGATTTGTTCCTTCTTCAATATTCTAGTTATAACACAAAAAGAGATATGGTAGGTAAAAAGAGTTTTTTTTTTTTGGTGCATGCTCAAATCAGTGCATTCAACTTGAAATAACAGAGAAACGGTCGATTTTAGGTGTATAATGCTACCAATACCTTTTATTGTGCTTGAAAAGTCCTTTCAAATATAAATATGCAATATTTAATGTCGATTACCTTCAACTAAGCGAGATATGCTGCAAAAAATTGATGACTAACGAATTTTAAGAAAAAAATTGAGAAGTATATTTAACCCCTCATCCACAAGAATTTAAAAGCATTGTTTTCCTTCTACAATACATTTTACTACAGTGTTATTTTTATGTTCAAAAAGTTGAGCGGGTTTAAAATGAATGGTGTTTGAAAAAAATAAGATCAAATTATAGAGCGCATATTTAAATTTTCTTAATAATCTTCCTTTTTCTCCATGTAACTTGAAAATGATAAGAGATACTGTTATAAAAAATAAAATCAAAATGTTTATCTATAGCCCAATAAATGACCGTTTTGGAGTGTAATTTTCAGGGGCAACTCCGAATTGCATGAAAATTTGGATTTAGGTTCTACTTACCCTCCGCTTCAAAGTTGAATTTATCCCATTGGTTGCTTTTACTTGGGGGGTGACAGTCACCCCTTCTCGGGGGGTGTAAAACGCGTGTTTAAAATAAGCCCGGAAATGGATAAACGGACCGATTATAAGCAACTTCAGTTCTATAAAGTTTTTTACGTAAAGTTTTATTCGCAATTGAAAATGTTAATTTTTCGACAAAAAAACTACGTTTTCAGACCGTTTTTCGCAAATAACTCAAAAAGTAAATACTTTATCGAAAAAAATATTCTTAGCAAAAGTGTAGCCTATAAAAAAAATAAAAAAAAACGGTGTATCAGTAAAGTATATAAATTGAGCAAAAACAAATTTGTAGCTCATGAAAAATACATTCTTATTCGTCTAATTCCAAATCGAATAAGTCAACGCGAAATCACTGAAAAATTAAGCACTTTTCGGGAAAATCTTATTAACATTTTTAAAGTATCTAAAAAAAGCTTTATATTTGTTTTTTACAAAAGTTTCTAGCACCAAAAATAAACGAGATACACTGACAAAAAAAGTTGGCCCCTTTTTTTGGTAAAAAAAATTGTGAAAACCTCCCTTTATTTAGCACCCTAAATAAAATTAGTCGTTACCGCTTTACCATTTATTTTAACTGTATGTATATTGTTTATATGATCTGTAAGTTTGATTGGTTTGAAGTGCTTATTTTTGAACAAATTTGGTTTGATAGTAAAAAAAATTTCTAAAAATTTTTGAAAAATTGCCTTTTTTTAAAATAACTTAAAAAGTATTAGTGCTAAAAAAATCTTAAACAGTAAAAAATGTAGGTTTTGCTATTATAAATATGCTAGTTTCATTTTGTTTTTCCTCAAGACAAAAATTGGTTAGGATATGGCTCTTCAAAATTTGCATACACTCATGATTAGTGACCCGTTTAAGCTTTTTTAATTATAACCCTTTCAAAAATAAGCACTTTAAACCGGTGAGACTGACAAATCATATAGGTATAATATAGACAAGTAAGTAAAGTTTTTGAAAAGCGGTAGCGATTAATTTCATTTGGGGAGCTAAACACGGGGAGATTTTCATGATTTTTTTGCTAAAAAAAGATTGCCAACTTTAGTTTGATCGTAACTCGCTTATTTTTAATGCTAGAAACTTTTATGAACAATTAAAATAAAGCTTTTTATAAACACTTTAAAAAAGCTTAAATTGGTTTTTCCCGAAAAGTGCTTAATTTTTCGGTGATTTCACCTTGAAATATTCGATTTGGAATTAGACGCATAAGAACGTATTTTTCATGAGCTACAACTTTGTTTTTACTCGATTGATAGACTTTAGTGATACACATTTTTTTTCGGTTTTTTATAAGCTACCCTTTTGCTCCGGATATTTTTTTCTACCAATGTTTACTTTTTGAGTTATTTGCGAAAAACCGTCCGAAAACGTAGTTTTTTTGTCGAAAAATAAACATTTTCAATCGCAAATAACTCAAAAAGTATTGACTTACATAAAAAACTCTATCAAACAAAAGTTGCTTAAAATCAGTCAATTTATCCATTTCCGGTCTTATCTTGAATTTGTGTTTTTTCACCCCCGAGAAGGGGTGACTGTCACCCCCCAAGTAAAAGCAACCAACGGCACAATTTCAGCTTTGAACTAGAGGGTAAGTAGAACCTAAATTCAAATTTTCATGCAATTCGGAGTTGCCCCTGAAAATTACGCGGTATCGCCGTATTTCCCGTTCATTTACTGGGCTACTAGAAGAACCCTACATTTTTGTATGGCATCTTTTTTTTGGCATCTCTTATCATTTTCGAGTTACATGGAGAAATAGGAAGATTTTTAAGAAAATTTAAAAATGCTCTCAATAATTTGATCTTATTTTTTCAAAAACCATTCATTTTAAACCTGCCCAACTTTTTGAACATAAAAATAACACTATAGTAAAATGTATTGTAGGAGGAAAACGATGCATTTAAATTCTTGTGGATGACGGGTTAAATATACTTCTCATTTTTTTCTTAAAATACGTTAGTCATAAAATTTTTTACAGTTTATCTCGCACAATTTGAATGTAATCGATATTTAATATTGCTTAATTTATAGGTCCTTTCAAGCACAACAAAAGTTATTGGTAGCATTATACACCTAAAATTGACCGTTTCTCTGTTATTTCAAGTTAAATACACTGATTTGAGCATGCACCAAGAAAACAAGTTTTTTCACTTACCATATCTCTTTTTGTGTTATAACTAGAAGATTCATAAAAGAAAGAATCTCTTTGTTATTTTATAAGCTACAAAAATATTTTATATAGTTTTTTTAGTTAGATGCATAATTTTTAAGGTATTCGCAAAAAACCGTTTCAAAAGGTGTTATGTTTCAATGAAAATGGCCAATTTTCAACCAGGAATAACTCAAAAAGTATTGAGTTTTCGAAAAAAAATTATAGAACAATTTTTGCTTAGTATTAGGTTCTCTAGCAACTTCCGTAGTTATTTAAGCAAAAAAATTTCCCTAACCGCCCCCAAGACAAAAACACACAACGGCATAGGGTAGACTTTGTTTCTTGGGCTATTCCCTACTTACTGTGAAAATATCACGTAAATCGATATAGTAGGATGGAATTCGGAGCCACATAGCCTCATTGACTGCCCTAAACGGTTTTCGTGATAAATTTGATAACCGTTCACGTCGAACATCAGAGCATAACCTCAAAATTGTTATTGTTCCGGAATAAAAATATTCATTTTGCCGCCAAATGAATAGACACTTCCGCCATATTACTAGTTCATGTGGTGAGACCGCTCCCATCTCAAAAAATTTCTGATTCGGTTTCTTTTTGGATACCTATTCAAAAATGTTCCCTTTAAACAAATCTGAAGGGTTCCGGGCGGAATTTTTGGGCAGAAATTGTTTAAACAATTTTTTTAAACAAATACAAAAGATCACGTTTTTTTGCCCTGTCACATATATTTTTAGGTTTTTTGGGTCATTCTAAACAAGAAAGGTATCTTGTAATTTTTCTTAAAAATTGATAGTTTTCGAGTTATAGGCGATTTAAAATCGGAAAAATGCGAAAATACGCGTTTTCGAGGCTTAAAAACTCATATTTAAATTAGTATCTTTGAGGTTGCCAGATACTTAAATTGAAGATTAAACATTCACCTTCAAGATTCTGAAGAGTGATCGCGTCTAACCTTAATTTATACCGTTGTTTTTTAATTGTTAAATATACTTACGTGTTTATCCGATGTTTTTGCCGGTGCGGCGCGGTCTGTTTCAAAAATCTCCTATTTTTCTCCGAAAAATATTTTTTCTAGATTCTTTGGGATATTCTAAATAAAATAAGTTTCTTGACATTTTTTTTAAGTTAATAGTTTTAAAGTTATAAGCGATTTAAAATCCGAAAAATGTCAAAAAAGCGCATTTTTGGATTTTATATCGCTTATAACTTTAAAACTGTTAACTTTTGAGAAAAATGTCAAGAAACTTATTTTATTTAGAATAACCCAAAATTTAGAATCCCAAATTTAGAATACCCCAAAGAATCTAGAAAAAATATCTTTCGGAGAAAAATTGGAGATTTTTTAAATAGAGCGCGCCTCACCGACAAAAAAATCGGATGGACATGCATATTTAACAATTAAAAAACGACGGTTTAAATTAAGGTTAGACGCAATCACTCTTCAGAATCTTGAAGCTGAATGTTTAAATTTCAATTTAAGTGCTGCTAATGCTAATTTAAATATGAGTTTGTAAGCCTCGAAAATGCGTATTTTCGCATTTTTCAGATTTTAAATCGCCTATAACTCGAAAACTAGCAATTTTCAAGAAAAATTACAAGATAGGTATGTTTAGAATGACCACAAACCTTAAAAATATATGTTCCGAAACAAAAAAACGTGATCTTTTGTATTTGTTTAAAAAGATTGTTTAAACAATTTCTGCCCAAAAATTCCACCCGGCACCCTTTAGATTTGTTTAAAAGGGACTTTTTTGAATAGGAATCCTCAAAGAAACCGAATCAGAAATTTTTCCAGACGAGAGCGGTCTCACCACATGGACTATACGAAGTTGGAAATAGACATATATGTATATGACACTTTTTCTGGTAAAGGTATAGGATTTTTGGAGTCAATGTAACGAGATAACTGGAAGGAATTACGCATTTTTTGAGTTGTTTCAGTTTTCTTCCGGGCCAAGGATGTGTGGGATATGTTAGATCGAAACCTAAATCGATTGCCACGTCCTCTAGCAATCTTAGAAGACCTGTGGCATGCCATAATCTGAATGGGTATTTGGCAATATGATATAGAATAGACCAATTAATTCGATCAGTGCCCCATAGAGTAACTCAGTGTATTACCTATAGAAAATCGAGGAGTCACTCATTATTAATTTTTTGACGAAAATGACATTGCAAATTTGTTTAGAATGTTATCAAATAATAAGAATATTATAATGTATACTTCCATAAATATTAAAAAAATATTTGCCCTTCAGTGTTGCATTTTTTAAATTAGTTTAATAAACTAATACATAACAAAAGCCGAAATATCAAACGGAAAAATATACATCAGCGAAAAACACTCAGAACATCATTTCCATTAAAAAATTTCATAAATCCGAAACAAAAACCTTTTGTGATTTCCGAAATTTCCTATAAAAAATGTGACTAGTTGATATGCATTTTTGCGCTGCCGCATGCCGTCCAAAAACTGTGAAGTTTGCAGTATGCTGTTGGCTTCCATCGTCCTATCGATTTTTCTGAAGCATGTCTAGGGGTAATTTAATCGTACAATTGCAAATATTCACGGATTTGATAAATGAGAAATGCACTTTACAATTATTTCCCAGTTGACGTCATTCGACTAAAGCAAATGGAATGACGTCACTGAAATGTTCTAGGTATTAGTAAGTCATGTCGTTTTGGTAAAATTCCAGTGATTTTATACCTACATTTTTCTAGGCCGCACTCTCATAATGAACAACAACGCTCGAGGATATGTTGATGACTAAGTCATAAAATGTAAGTTTTTTGGACAAAAATATTTTATTTTTCAATAAGACTTCTTCCTCTTTATTTTGGTGGATATAGAAGGTTGTCACTCTGTCCTTTGTGCGGTTGGCAAATACTTCCTCCACTGTTTGGTAATACAGGGTGTCCCGAAAAGATTGGTCATAAATTATACTACAGATTCTGGGGTCAAAAATAGGTTGATTGACCTCACTTACCTATATTTACGGTGACCATATGTACTTATTTAAGTAGGACAGTACTTATTTTTAAATATTGTCCTAATGTACTTTAAAACCTTTCTAAGGACAAGCGAATGTACTTATTTTTTCTAAAAAATGAATATTTTTATGTTCTTCTTCTTGTAGTTTCATGGCCTCCACCTCTTAGGTACTTAGCCAGAAGAATATTTTTATGTTTTACTACTTTTAAACAAATTTTTTTGTATACTGTTTCAGGTATTGCAGCTTTTTTGTCTTGATGGTTTCCAATATTTCCATTGTTTTGTTGACTCTTCTCATGACTTCGTTGTTTGTTACAGGCTCGGTCCATGCTATCTTTAGGTAATACCTTCACCCACAGTTCAAATGCTTCCACCTTTTTAGTAGTTTTCGCGTTAATTGACCATGCTTCTATCCCGTAAAGCAGAGTCGAGAAAATATAACACCTTGCCAGCCTAACTCTCAAATCTTAATTATTTCAGTTCTCTTGCTCAAACTACCTTTCTCATTTTATTGAAGTTGGTTCTTGCCTTCTTTATTCGAACTTTGATGTCTTTGGAGTGATTAATTATTGTGCCAAGATAGTTGTAGTTTTCAACTTGTTCTAAAGTTTTACCTTTAATTGTCAGGGTTTTATCATTATTTTGGGTTTTTGATATCCTCATAAATTTAGTTTTCTTGATGTTTACTGATAATCCATATTGTTCTCCATACTCAACTATCTTGTTCATTAGCTTTTGGAGGTCTTGGAGGTTGTCCGCTGTTATGATAGTGTCGTCAGCATATACAGGGTGTCCCGGAAAATAGTGCGTTCCTTTAAGGTATGGAGAGAATACACAATTTGGAACAAAAAAGTCCTATACAATTTTTTTCTAACGTTAACCGTTTCCAAAAAAAAGTTAACATTGTTTTCCATATACCTGTATTTTAATGTTTGGAAATTTTAATAAACTGGCAACATCGTACGCACTACGGAATAATAACATAATAAGAACTCGTTTGTGATTGTGATTAACAGTATTTAAAATAATCCAACTTAATAGTAGGTAATACGTATGTATTTACTATTTGTTTACTAAAATTATTTTCTTTTGAAATGTATTGAAATACCTATTGCATAATTTTAAACGAATTACACATCTTTTAACTGAACTAGTATTATGTATTTAGTAAGGTTTAAATGGGTTGAATGCTGAGTATTGCTGAGGGCTTTAACTGAATTACATAGTTTTAATAGTTTACAGTGGAACTTAAATACACCAGATAATGTCTCAGTAATTTGTTTACTTGTGAACTGAAATAACTAAGTTGTACTTACTTGAAAATAATTAATATATCGAATAGATGTTTCAAGTAACCTTTCACAAACACCATTCATAGGTAATAACATAATAGGTAATACACTCACTATTCGAAAACATTTTCGGCATTGACACTAAAGGATTCTTTAAAACTATCTGTTTACTATCTATCTTCTATCTATTTACATGGGACTGTCTATGCTTAAATTTGCGTACCGCACATAGTTGTCAGATTTAAATTTGGATACCAAAATACATTTTAATTTTTTGGTCAAACGGTTGCATTTAGAAAAAAATGTTATAAGAATTTTTTGTTCTACATGGTGCCTTCTACCTATACCTTTAAGGAACGCACTATTTTCCGGGACACCCTGTATAATGTTGTTAATTGGCGTTCCATTTAGGTACCTTTATTCCTGCTGTTTCTCCCTCAAGAACTTTTTTCATAATTTCTTCAGAGTATGGATTTAATAGTAGTAGTGACAATATACACCCCCTGTCGCACTCCTCTTTTAATTTCGAACTCTTCTGATGCGTGTTCGTTAATGCGTATGTGTGCCTGCTGTTTATAATATAGATTTGTTATAATTCAAAGGTCATTGTATTGTAATTGTTTTGCTTTGAGGACGTCCATTAGCTCTTTGTGGCGGACTTTATCGAAAGCCTTGTTGTAATCTATGAAACAGACGTACATATCCTGGTTCACATCCAAGCATTTCTGGATTAGTAGTGTAAATCCAAAGTGGGTTTCTTCAATATCCATATCAAGTGTTTGGTAAATGCGTTTATGAATGATCTTTAAAAACATTTTAAGTGTGTGAGACATCAGGCTTATGGTGCGGTGGTCGTACACAAAACTTCACTGCACAAGTGAAACATTTTTACACAAAATGTGTAACCTACCTAGAAAACTGGAGTACTTTTCATGAATTTAAACTATTCAAAAGCATAGATCTAAAGCGGGCTCCGCACTCTCGGCGAAGTTACTTCGCCAAAGTTGACCGAAGTCCGAAGTACCGTCACTACACACTCGTTCTACTTTGTGAGGAAGTGCGATACAAACAAAGAGCGGCGCGATACCGACAAAGATCCCTTTGACCAGACCGACAGAGAATGGAAGTAGAACGAAGAGGGGCAAAGTTCCACAAGGTGGCCGTCTACACTCTTGTACTTGTTGAACCTCGATCGACTTCGTCGAGAGTGTGAAGCCCGCATAAGAAGTGAAATAACATGGAACGATGTTTGTTATTCTCTCGAAGCTTTTAAATTGTATATCGAGGCAACCATGTTAAACGAAGATCAACTCCTTGACGAACTGGGAATTTTGAAAGACGTGGCTACAAGTGAAAAAACTGCTGAGTGGAACAGAGAAGAAAAAAATAGTCAGGATCGATGGCTTAAAGTTTTTAAGTGTGTAGATCAATTCAAACTTAAAAACTTACAAATATTATGCGAATTTATTTTCTGTAATAAATAATTATTATTGGACGTCGGAAAAGTCACAAATGTCCATATCCACTCTCAAGGCAGTGATGCTGGTGTACGCAAATTTTGATGAGATTTGTATGAAATGTTTCATTTACTTCAGTCGAAGCCGGACCTTCTTAAATTAATCTTAAGTTCAGAAAAATATGAATGATGCAAAAAACCGGAAGAAGATGAGGCTATTCCAGGTCCCTCATCTAAAAACTCTTAATTACAGGCTTGTAACTTTTTCAAAGTTAATGTAATGTGTTATGTTTAGTTTAATTGATATAATTTTTTATGTTTAGCTACATAGTTTATTTATTTTTAATGCTAAAAAGTTAGATTTGTCCAATCACAAGATACATTTTGCGTTTTTAATACATTTTTGTTTTTTGTACTTTTTTTTCTTTAAAAAGATATGGTCACCGTACCTATATTCAATAGTGCACACAAAAAAAGTTACAGCTCTTTGAAGTTACAAAATGAAAATCGATTTTTTTTTTCATATACATATCGAAAACTCTTAGGCCCTCCGCACATGGCTCGATCGAAGACACGTCTCGATGTTCGCACATCTTGCTGGTCTTGTACGAACCCTGCGGCACAAGCGATTGTTATCCGCTCACTAGTCGATTCAGTTTGCTCACATCTTCCAATCAGGAAGAACGCATTTTTTATCTGTGAAAAGTTCGGTATTGTTACATTTTTAGTATAATTTGAATACAATGAGCATTATATTGAGGACATTTTTCTACTTCCCCAACGAATTTTATATTAAACACCTAGAACTAGAAGTTCAGTGTTTCATAATTTTATATTACAAACAATATATTTCCACAAAGCTAGTAGGTTGTACTACAATCAACGAACATACCATGCACCGATCTTTAAATAAAACTAGAATTTAATTAAGCGCAAAAAACAACAAAAAACGAAGGAAACAAATAAAATAAACTACCTGTATGACTGGAAACGCGCGTCTTACTCGAATTTTTTCGTGCACTACAGATCGCAAGCAACGAGTGTCGTACAAGACGAGGAGATTTGTAATCCTAAACGCTCCGTGTACGGAGCTCAATGCCACAACGAAGGAACTTGACTGGCGGTGAGAGACCCACGCGACTGGAATCGAGTCGAGTAGTTCGAGCGTCGCCCCATGTGCGGACGGCCTTAGAGATTTTTTATTGAAAATGGACATGTGGCATTCTTATGGCATGATCCTCTTAAAAAAAAACAACAGTGAAATGTGTACACCCCATAAAAATTGTATGGGGTTCTGTTCCCTTAAACCCCCCAAACTTTTGTGTACGTTCCAATTGAATTATTATTGGGGTACCATTAGTACACAATATTTCTAAAACTTGTTTGCCTCTAAATATGTTTATAAAAATTTTATGGGGGTTTCGTTCCTTTAAACCCCCCAAATGTTTGTGTACGTTCCAATTAAACTTTTATTGCGCTACCATTAGATAAACACAGTGTTTTTAAAACTTTTTTGCCTCTTAGTATTTTTTCATACCTATTATAAAAATGTAAATTATAAATTTTTCATGTCCCTATATAATCGTACTTAACCATATACAAATATGTGGTGGATTTGACAAATATTCATAATATCTCGATAAAAACTGGCTTTTCGAGAAAGTACTAAGACGCAAAAAAGTTTTAGAAAGATTATGTTTAACTAATAGTACTACAATAATAATTTAATAGGAACATACACAAAAGTTTAGGGGGGTTTAAGGGAACAAAACCCCCATAAAATTTTTATGGGGTGCACAAATTTCACTGTTGTTTTTTTAAGATGATCCTGCCATAAGAATGCCACATGTCCATTTTCAATAACAATCTCTAAGAGTTTTCGATATATTGGAAAAAATTTATTGTCATTTTGTAACTTCAAAGGGCTTAACTTTTTTTATGTGCACATTTGTACTAAGGTAAGTAAGGTTCAATCAACCTATTTTTGAACCCAAACTCTGTGGTATAATTTATGACCAATCTGTTCGGGACACCCTATACCGGGTGGTGAATTGGAAAACGGGCCATAGGAAACTCAATGTAAAATTCTAAATTGTTGAATTCCTGCTTCCCTAATTATTTTACATCAAAAGTCATGAGAAGCTATTTGCAGAGAATTAAAGTCTGTATTAAAAACAAAAGTTAAAATTGTTCTACGATTTAAACAGACTCCAAAATTTTGAAAAATAGAATACATTTGCCATACCTAAGTAAGTGCGTAAAAGTAAGGCCACACGTTACTATTTCGGACAGTACGCAAACTATTGACTGAATAAAACATCTTTATTATTACTACTTTCTCCTCAACTGAGGACATCTTTTCGACTTGATTGTTTTTTAAACAATAAAAACGATAAAATAAAAATACTGACAGTTCAAAATATTGTTAATATAATAATTTCATTGTGACCGAAGGCAACCTTATACACATTCTTGCACTGTGTGTGATATAAATACTGTGTACACTAGTGTGTGAATACTTTGATAAAATTTATTATATTTTACAAAATTTTGAAATGTGTTTAATTCGTAGAACAATTTTAACAATTGTTTTCAATAAAGATTTCAATCCTCTACAAATAGTTTCTTATGTATTTTAATGTAGAATAATTAGGGAAGCAGGAATTCAACAGTTTAGAATTTTACATTGAGTTTCCTATGGCCCGTTTTCCAATTCACCACCCTGTATATCTCGTACTATGAGACACACGCTGAGAGACCGAACGAATAAGGAGTACCGAGATCAGAACGAAATATAATGTACAGGGTTAAACGGGTGGATACTACATAAAAAAACACATCAGTAGAATGGCGGGCACAAGAGTCGATGAAATGGCAAGGGACAAATCACCAAGAGATAGAAAAAGTATCGGCTAACCACGCAAAAGATTGATTGACATTGTTTCAGAGGCAACAAATAACCCGCCACTGAACAAGCACAATTATTGCTTATATAAAGGAAGAACAAGACGAACCGTCTCCGTTTAGTTGTTTAGACCAGGGCGCATCTGTAAAAATATTAGTACATTTGGACGTTGAGAGGTGACTCAAATTTTTTTGCAGAAATTGCTTGAAAATAACTCAAATAATAATATTTGAGTTATCCTCCCTCTCAAAAAGATCCGGAACATTGTTTAAATAATCAAAATGTCAAAAAATGAAGGAAAAATTCGATTTTTTTCTTGGTTTTTTGATTATAGCTTTAAAAGTATTCAGTTCCGAGAAAAGTTTTACTGACATAAAAGTTGCGTAATTAAATTTCCTACAATATAGAATGGGTTAAGAATCTAAAAAATAGTCACCCTTGTTGCAAAATAGCAATAATTGCGAAAAAAACATACAAAAACAAGTATTCGCATTTTACGTTTTTCAACCATTTATGCTACACTTAGGACCTTCATATTTCACTCAGAAAAACTTTATGATACAGTAAAATAATAATGTAAATTTCATTAAGATCAGTTTAATAGATTTTGCAAAATAAATTTTGCAATCCAGTTTTCGCAAAAAAAATTCATTTTTTCAAAATGTTACAGGACTGAAAATAAAGCAGATAGCACGTTGAAATTTTTTTGCACATAGAAGTTTACTGTACCTTTCATTTTGCAAAATTAAAATCAATTAACTACCACGGCGTCAGGAAGTTTTTTAAATAAACATTAATTATTGGTGCTACGCCCAGGACAGCGGATAGTTTGCTCTTATTGGGCATTCCAATGACCTTTGATAATGATTGATACATTTTAATTTTTATTACATTTCGATATAAATAAATAAATTTGTTTATTGCAAAATAAAAACACACACTCTATCCTTTGAAATAACACTTTTATTAGCAAAAACTTTATTGTTCATATATTTTAACTTAGAGAATAAAAGTTTATTATTTTTAAACATATACAATTGTTTAAACAATATTTCACAAACAATAATAAAATTAGTTTGATTTTTGTGGAATTAAAATATTAAAATACAACAAAATATAGAGTAAGAAAATAATATATTAGATAAAGATTGGAAGAAATTTTGGTGGAAATCAACTTGTGTGAATCGAACACCGCTGTCCTGCGCGTAGCACCAAAAATTAATGTTTATTTAAAAAACTTCCTGACGCCGTGGTAATTAATCGATTTCAATTTTGCAAATTGCAAATGAAAGGCACAGTACACTTCTATAAGCAAAAAAAAATCAAGTTGCTATCTGCTTTATTTTCAGTCCTGTAACTTTTTGAAAAAATGAATTTTTTTTGCGAAAGCTGGATTGCAAAATTTATTTTGCAAAATCTGTTGAACCGATCTTAATGAAATTTACAGTATTGTTTTACTATATCATAAAGTTTTTCTGGCTGAAATATGAAGGTCCTAAGTATAGCATAAATGGTTGAAAAACGTAAAATGCAAATACTTGTTTTTGTATGGTTTTTTCACAATTATTGCTATTTTGCAACAAGGGTGACTATTTTTTAAATTTTTTACTAATTCTATATTGTAGGAAATTTAGTTACGCAACTTTTATGTTAGTAAAACTTTTCTCGGAAATGAATACTTTTAAAGTTATAATCAAAAAACGAAGAAAAAATTCGAATTTTTCCTTCATTTTTTGACATTTTGATTATTTAAACAATGTTCCGGACCTTTTTGAGAGGGAGGATAACTCAAATATTATTATTTGATTTATTTTTAAGCAATTTCTGCAAAAAAATTTGAGTCACCTCTCAACGTCCATCTCAAAACAGATGCGCCCTGGACTAGTTGTCCAAAATAGTTAGAAACATATTTTAAAAGGAGAAAAATGAAAATAGATGAAGTAGAATTCCATTGAAAACACCTCCCTATAGTTTTATTTGTCCTCTATAGTTGTATAGTTTTTTTTTACTTGAGATGTCGCGTCATCCTGTACAAGAATAAAAAACTGCTCAACGCCGTAAAAATGAGTGGCGCACGCAATATTCCAGCTACAAAAGAGCTGCTATGAACATTACATGGCGCAAAATAGTTATTTTCCTAGCAAGTGCAGAAAGTCATTCTTTTCCGCACGCGACTGCAGTTTGCCGAACGACACGAAGCGGGAGTTCGGCAAGCAGTCGAGTGCGGAAAAGAGACTTTCTGCAAGAGTTAGGAACAATATTTTTTCTAAGAGTCTTTAAAAAATTACCAAATCTTAATCAATTAATTTAATTAATATGAAAATACATACACAAATTAATTCTTTGACAAGTTTGTCAAAACCAAACTTTCAATATAATTAGTTAGCATGACGACGATATTGGTTTCCAAGACGATGATTCAAAACGACTGTTATTGTCTACCGATTTGACTTTCGAATATTATGTCAAAATAATTTTATTTCATCGAATTGTCGCGTTAATTTCATTAAAACAGGAACACAATAAGATATATTTGAAATAAATTAGTAAATAATATCTAAATATTAGTTTATTGCATGTATTATAATTACTTTAAGGCCATATTAACATATATCTGAATTAACACGCGTGCGGAAAAGTAAAAACCGCGTGCGGAAAAGTGAAACTTTCTAAACTAAAATGCGTGCGCGAAAGTAGACATTTTTGCACGCTCGTAGAAAAATGTATTTTCATTTTGATGAAAAATAAAGTTCTAGTATTATTTTGAAAGATTTTTCCATAATATTTGCTAAATTTGAAGTAAATCACGTCACAAAATTGTAACTTTGATACAGTTTGCATTTTGAAGCTCTTTTGTGGCTCGTTTTACTTCAAATTTAGCAAATATTATGAAAAAATCTTTCAAAATAAAACTAGACTTTTATTTTCCATCAAAATGAAAATAAATTTTTGCGCCACGTAATATTCATAGCAGCTCTTTTGTAGCTGGAAGATTGTGTGTGCGACTAATTTTTACGGCGTTGAGCGGTTTTTTATTCTTGTATAGGGAGTTTTTTCAAAGTGTTTTTATAAATTTATTAAATGTATGAACTTGAATGTAATGTTTCTCAATCACACGTTAGGCGCTGTAAATGGTTACCTTTGTCGCATTATCGTCCAAATTATCGAGTGGTTACTACATTAAACTTGTGATAGGACAATCCGAGTTCATATCCCAGCCATCCCATTTTTTTTCAATATAATTCTTTGTGTGCATGGAATGTAAACTAGATTTTCTTTTTCTATTCGGAATAGATCGAAAAAATATTGGGATTGCTGGCAAATGAACTCGGATTGCCTGATCAAATTTAGCGTCGTAACCAGTACATCTAGACCATTTCGGCGATAATTGTTAAATCGATTATACTTTCGGAGCTCGATAACTTCTAAACGGCTTAACCGATTTTGATCACTAAGCATGAGTTTGAAAGTTATTGACAAGTAGTGTCTGATACATCCAAGGTCAAATATTATAACTGAAGATATTATAGGATTTAGTGAGCTTGAAAAACCGTTTTTCCTATAGGAAATAGATTTGATCATAGTTATGAGACCAATAACTTAAAAATTCGAATTTTCCCAGATATAAGGTATACAAACGCTCAGTTATTGGCGCAATTCGTAGGTTGAAATTTTGAGTAATTGTCGAAAAACCAAAATTTTCAAAGTTCAATTTTTCAGTTTTTTGGCTATACTGAGCCGTGTGTATGTACGATCCTGACCACTTAGGCACCATTTGAAAGCTTAACTCAAGCGATATTGATTTGGTGTATTTGCAGTTTTCTTGTCTCTCTTTGAACCTAAGATAATACCCCCAAAAAATATGCCGTGCTGACCTACCCCGTCCTATAACTGGCTTATGGGTGGTCAAAAGTCATCGGCTCCGACACCCTCTTGAAACATAAAAAAAAATCAGATCCGTCTAACTTTTCCACACTCATACAAACATACATACATACAAACATTTCTTTTTTCTTTAATAGAAATTGAGTCAAATTTCTGAGTTTGGTACTTTTGAACTGTATAACTGATTTTCAAAATTGTGTGTGTGTGTGTGTGTTTATTCAAAATTAGACATGCGTTGGAAAGGTAATGATCAATACTATTAGAAGCCGTGGATGTCGGACTAAAACTTTCGAAATTTTTGGGAAATTTGGGGACGAGAACGAAAAATAGGCCAAAAATGGGGAAGTTTGTAAAACCTACACCCTTGGACAAAAATGGATGGTTGATATATGGATTGACGGGTCTTTTCCTAAACTTTAAGATGGAATTTGGAACATTTTTCATTTCGGTCAGGTTGCCAGAATCGAAAACTTCGCGTAGGTATATATAGTGTCGCATGTAGGGGGGTGTGCGCTACTGATGAGTACTGTTGTTCTCTGGGATATACTCAAAGCGTTTCGTGTATCGATCATCAAATGCTGCTTCGTGACCAAATTTCCCACTTTGCAAGAGTTGACACCCTGCCTAGCTCCATCAGTAGGGAATACTTACTTGGGAACAGAAAACCCGGCCAGTGTGAAGTTAGCTGACCTAAGACGACGTGAAACGTAATTTTCGACGTGAAACAGGACATTTGATGTGGACATGACGTGAAATTGACATGACACGTGACATTGGATATGAAACGTGACGTGAAACGTCAAATGTCATGTTGTATGTCAAGGTTCTATTTTAAGAGAGTACTTCCTACAGCCGTATACGTTGTATGCTCTTTATTTTAAAATACTTCTCTCTCAAAAACAAATTTCAATAATTCGTTTTATAGAAGACAGCGTATTATACAGGGTGTCCCGAAAAGATTGGTCATAAATTATACCACACATTTTGGAGTCAAAAATAGTTCGATTGAACCTAACTTACCTTAGTACAAATGTGCTCATAAAAAAAGTTATAGTGAAGTTACAAAATGAAAGTCGATTTTTTTCAATATATCGAAAACTGTAAAAGATGTTTTATTGAAAATGGACATTTATCATTTTTATCGCAGGATCATCTTAAAACTAAATTATAGTGGGATTTGTCCACCCCATAAAAATTTTATGGGGGTTTTGATCCCTTAAACCCCCCCAAACTTTTGTGTACGTTTCAATTAATTCATTATTGTAATACCATTAGTTAAACACAACGTTTTTAAAACTTTTTGCCTCTTAGTATTTTTTCGATAAGCGAGTTTTTATCGAGATGCGGCTTCTTTTTTAATATATTTACATAAAAATTTTATGGGAGTTTTGTTCCTTTAAACCCCCCAAATGTTTGTGTACGTTCCAATTAAACTATTATTGTGGTACCATTAGTTAAACACAGTGTTTTTAAAACTTTTTTGCCTCTTAGTCTTTTTTTGATAAATCACCTTTTATCAAGATGTGGCTTCTTTTTCAAAATATACCTAAAAATGTGAATTATAAATAAATTTTCATATTATTACCAGGTCTCTATAATCGTACTTAACCATATACAAATATGTGGTGGATTCGATAAATATTCAAAATATCTCGATAAACACTGGCTTATCGAAAAAGTCCTTAGAGGCAAAAATATTTTAAAAACAGTGTGTTTAACTAATGGTGCCACAATAATAATTAAATTGGAACGTACAAAAAAGTTTGAGGGGTTAAAGGGAACAAAACCCCCATAAATTTTTTATGGGGTACACAAATTTTACTTTAATTTTTATTTAAGATTCTGCTACCATAAGAATGCCACATGTCCATTTTCAATGAAAAATCTCTAAGAGTTTTCGATATATGAAAAAAAATTGATTTTCATTTTGTAACTACAAAGGGCTGTAACTTTTTTTGTGTGCACTATTGTATATAGGTAAGTGAGGTTCATTCAACTTAGTTTTGACCCTAGAATCTGTGGTGTAATTTATGACTAATCTTTTCGGGACACCCTGTATATTTATCTTCTGTCTGTCTAGGGGAATAAAAGTTTCTACCCATTCTCAGTGAGTGCTCAAATAACTCATTCTTATAGGAAAAATTAAAGGCAAAAGTGGACATAAAAAACGTCGAAATTCCTGACTTAACAAGGATAGAATAATTATTAAGAACAGTGGACTGGCAAATCATCAATACTCTTGTAAAATATGCGTTTTCTTATAAAAATCGTTCTTTATCGATCCCAATTTTAAAAATGTATATTTTATGTATTTGACAATCCAGATTTTTTAATGAATTAAGAAAGAAAAGAAACTGGTGTGGAGTTATATTCTCGAATGCCTTACCATTTTTATCGAAGATTGCTTGCATGAAGAAGCACGCGTTGCAGTAGTGCATAAATAATTTCGTAATGATTTTACATTTAAATTTTTTTACGGAAGCATTATGGAGAAGGTGATGCTTTAAGGTACTAGTACGCTTTAGAAGGCCAAAATAAGCATCTTTTCAAGAATTTTTTTCTCACAACCCTTCTTAAAATAAACATAAAACTTTTTACATAATAATATCTAACTCTTAGAGAGTACAAAAAAATATATCTTTTTTCATTCATTCATGCACGTAGACTACTATTGTAGAGGGCACCGAAGTCGAGGCCTCGAAAAAAAGTAGTTCCGATGGCGGACAGTTAATCTCAGGATTTGTATCTCTGAAACAAAAAAAATCGTACGGAATTTGAAAAGGGAAAGTTTCTTACGTGACAATTTATCAACTTTATTGGAAAATTCCGCAAAAAAAATTTACGGAAATTTTTTCTTCAGTTTTTCATGGTTAAAAAATGTTTATTTTTTATTTTTTGGCCAAATTGTGGTAAGTAAATTGTCACGTAAGAAACCTTCCTTTTTCAAATGCCGGAAGATTTTTTTTAGAGATCCCAATCCTGAGATTAACTGTCCGCCATCGGAACTACTTTTTTTCGAGGCCTCGACTTTTGCGCCCTCTACCAGTGGTGTCATGGTAAAATTAGCAGTGCCGGAACGCACTTTTACTAACTTTTTGACGAGTAAAATATTACTTGATGCTTTTTTAATACAAGTTACGCCTGCATATTTTAAAATGTATATGCATTTGCTTAATTCAAAAATATGTAAATTCTGGAATTGTTGCTTTTTACTTTATTTTAATTGATTCTTTTTTCTTAACCAGTGCCGGAACAGTGTTCCGGCACCATGACACCACTGCCCTCTACAATATTAGTGTACGTGCATGAATGAAAAAAGATATTTTTTTTTTGTACTCTCTAAGAGTTAGATATTAATATGTAAAAAGTTTTAAGTTCATTTTTAATAAAGGTTCTAAGAAAAAATTCTTGAAAAAATGCTTATTTTTGGTCTTCAAAAGTGTACTAGTAGCCCGATCAAGGAACACAAAAATTTACGAAAACCTCCAAAAAAATAAAAGAAGGATGACAATTTGGGAACGGGTAGTTGAAATTGCCTATTATTATATAAGAGAAAGTTTACAATTCTGCACCCCCTTTATTTTACAAAAATGGAGGTGACTGCTTCTTCTCGGGAGTAAAAAAATATACATTCAAAATAAGTTCGGAATTGGATAAAATGACTAATTCTGAGCAACTTTTGCTCTACAGAGCTTTTTCACTAAGTCAATGCTTTTCGAGTTATTTGCGAGTGAATATGTTCATTTTTAACAAAAAAAAAACATGTTTTTGAAGAGTTTTTCGCAAATAACTCAAACAGTAAGGATTTTATCGAAAAAAAATATTCTTAGCAAAAATATTGCCTAAAAAAAGTGAAAAAAATGGTGTATGCATGAAGTCTGCATACCCACCAGCAGCGGAGTTATAGCTAATGAAAAGTAGGTTCTTATTCGTCCAATTCCAAAATCGAATATTTCGAAGTAAAATGACAAAAAAACGGAGCACTTTCCTGGGAAAACTTATTATAACTTTTTTAAAGTGCTTAAAAAAAGTTTATTTTTGTTTTTTAAAAAAACTTTTACCATTGAAAGTAAGTGAGTTACGCTCAAAATATTGTTGGTCGCTTTTATTTTTTGGTAAAAAAATCGCGAAAATCACCCGCTAATTAGCATCCAAAATAAAATTAATCGCTATTGTCTCACAAGTTACTTTGCTTATGAATTCTTTATATGATCTGTAAGTTTCATCGGTTCAAAGTGCGTGTGTTTGAAAAGACTGTAGTTAAAATGATTTGAACGAGTCACTAATCAAGAGTGTATGCAAATTTTGAACAGTCATAACATAACCAATTTTTGTCTACCGGGAAAACAAAAAATCCAAAATATTCAGAAAAGTAAAACGTACACGTACATTTTATTACTCTTTGAAATTTTTGGTATTACTAATAATCTTTAAGTTATTTTCAAAACACAAATGAAATTTATTTCAAAAATGAACACTTTTAACCAACGAAACTTATAGAGATCATATAAAAAATACATAAGCAAAGTAACTTGTGAGGCGGGTAACGATTAATTTTATTTTGGATGCTAATTAGGGGGTGATTTTCGCGATTTTTTTACCAAAAAATAAAAGTGACCAACAATATTTTAAGCCTAACTCACTTACTTTTAATGATAAAATTTTTTTTTAAAAACAAAATTAAACCTTTTTTTTAAACTCTTTAAAAACATTTTAAAAACTCATTTTACTTCGAAATATTAGAGCTTGGAATTGGACGAATAAGAACCTACTTTTCATTAGCTATAACTTCGCTGCTGGTGGGTATGCAGACTTCATGCATACACCATTTTTTTCACTTTTTTAAGGCTATATTTGTGCTAAGAATATTTTTTTCGATATAATCCTTACTTTTTGAGTTATTTGAGAAAATAACTCGAAAAGTATTGACTTATTGAAAAAACTCTATAGAGCAAAAGTTGCTCAGAATTAGTCATTTTATATAATTCCGAACTTATTTTGAATGTATATTTTTTCACCCCCGAGAAGGGGTAATCCCCTCCATTTTTGTAAAATGGAGGGATGTAGAATTGTAAACTTTTTCTTATATAATAATAGACAATTTCAACTACCTATTCCCAAATTTTCATCCTTCCTTTATTTTTTTTTTGGTCAGATTGTTCTTTGATCTTGCTATAGTACCTTAAATGTAAAGCAGTTGTTTGCGATAAAATCGGACAGTATAAATATGTCTTAATAATGTAAGTATTTTCAGATAAATTAAGAAAATTGACGAATGGTGATTTTAAAATTCTATGATCGCGTTAATATTGCTTTTTCGTATAGTTTATCCTCTTTTGAATAGGGATTGAAACCTCTATGAAAGGTTGTCGCTATTTTTGTCATGCAGTACATTCAATAATTCACTCTATTATGGTTTGTCTACGTATTCATCCGTTTTACTATATTTCTTTAAGCTTATTCCGAGCACTACTCTCTCCATCTTCGTCTCAATGTTTTAGTTTATATTTTCATAAGAGTATATGAGAACTGTTGTGATAGTAGTGATATTGGACGATAATTTTTCAGATCCAACTACTATCACAACTTTATAAAACTTTCACAAAAATAATTAAAAATAGATTGACGACAAAGTTCGATGTATATCAACGTTAATTGATGTATTGATTGAAAAGATATCAACCAGTAGAGCAAGCGGGTTTTAGAAAAGAATTCAGTACATGTCTTCAGTATATCTTCACACACTAAAGGTCCTAATAGAAAAAGTTAACGAATACAATTTACCAATCTGCTTAGCACTTATAGACCACGAAAAAGCTATTGACAGCATAGAATTATGGGCTATTGAGGAAGCACTAGTTAACAACAGAATAGATTCTAGGATATTAATACATAATATATACGAACATGCTGAAACATTGTAACAGTCACAGTGGATAACTCAAGTAAAGATAATTCAAGTAAAAAAATTCAAGGTTATTTTTCGGGTGTAACTACAATGATATTATGCAAGAAATTATGTTGTATTTTTTTTGGCCCTTGGGAGCTATGCCCATTTAGCCAGCACCAAATCCTAAACTAAAAACTATCTAATCCTAACAAGCAGCGAGATTATGACGAAACCAAAACGAGCAAGGATGGGAAAAGGAAAAACACTTTTCACACCCAGGGATCGATCAGGGTGACTAACCACAGAAAAGGTAGAAAAATTGTGTTGTATCGTAGACTTAAAATACGTTTATCTCGAAAACAATTGAGTTTAGCGAGATGAATGTAGTATATCTTTTTTAAGTAAAAATATTAATAATATTAATAATAACAGAGATAAAAGTTTCAAAAGTAGGTATGTAGAGTGGGGGATAAAAAAAATTGAACGTATTAAATGAGCGCTGAAACACGGATGTGGCGTCCTCTGAGTAATAAATCATTTTTGGTGGCGAATTTAGATTTCTCGTCACAAAAAAAAACCCTCTTACCAAATTTCGTGTTGTTATCCCATGCCTGTCAGGAAATATAAAGAAATAATATATTCTTATAAATATTATAAGAATAAATAAAATTAAAGTTTAACTTTGACACCCTGTATTTCGATTATTATCAACTTTCGTACTAAGATAAGTTAGCTTAAATCGACCTATTTTAAGCTCAGGAATCATAAGGTTAAGCTATGGCCCATTCTTTACCAAACACCCTGTATATTTTTATTCTTGTAGCTATAAGGATAACAACTCAAAAAAGTAATTACCGATTTCTATTTTGTTTCAGAGTAACTCAAAATTAAAAGTTCTAGTCAGAAGTCATGCTATGCGCGAAGAGACTTCCCCTCCGAGGGAACCCAGTCCGAACACACAGTACCCTCAGCAACAGCCTCTTCATTCACCCTGTATAACTCTCATTCCATCACCTAAAATCTCCTCTTCTCCAGTAGTCGTCTTGAGTCCATCTACGAACGCTCCTTTTCTATGCAAATCCCCACAGTGCCTCTCGCCTACCGCCACTCTAGTACCTTCCTCCCCTAATAATTCTAGGAGTTCCCCCAACCTTTGTGCTTCCGTCGACACCGTTTCCCCCATCGAGAGACTTCAGCAGGATTGTTACGAGGAGGTGATTGCTAGTGGTTTCGTGGTAAGTACAAAATATCATTCATATTTGGTTGGAATATGTTCATCTTTTCCGTTGCCGTTGGAAAACGACATCAAAAAGTGGTTATTCTAAGGAAATTTCACAACTGACCAAAATGAAGAATTAAATCCCCCTAAACGTACAATTATTTGCTGAAATCCCACATGCGGCCCATGTACAGTTGCGATCACTGAATAGTTTACACCTTCATTTATTTACATTTATTTTGAGTTATTTGTGATGTATTTATTTACCTTTTATTTTGATTTTTTAATTTTAATCAACCTATCCTGGGTCCGCCAATGGTAATTAACGTCAAAAAATTTATCCACAACTGACCATTTTTTACAACTGACTTTTTGGTCAGAACTTACCCCTAGAATAAGCACTGATATGAAAAACAATAAAGAACTAAATCAAAAATGAATAACCATTTTTAATTTCGTTGCAACACGAAACTACAGCCGCATTATATTCTAGTTAAATCAGAGAGTGCAGCAAGCACCTCTACCGGTTTCGAAATTTATTAGTCTCTCATCAGGAGGCACATATGCTGCTCTCTCTGACCCAACTAGGACAAACCCCGGCGTGCAGTTACGGATTGCTACGAACGAAATGACAGGGATGCCCTAGCGGCAACTGTTAGCAAAAGACTAAGTTTTCAATCTAATAGCTCATAAAATAATATAAAAAATATGACTCTACATCCCACCAGATAGAAAACAATGAGAACCTTCTCTGGTTACACCTCCGAGGCTTCTAAAATTTGCAAGCCATAACGGATGCTGAGAATAAAGATGTGCCTCCTGATGAGAGACTAATAAGTTTCGAAACCGGTAGTGGTGCTTGCTGCACTCTCTGATTGAACTAGAATATAATGCGGCTGTAGTTTCGTATTGCAACGAAATTGAAAATGGTTATTCATTTTTGATTTACAACACTGCCTGGGTAATTGCAGGGTGGATCGAGTAGCTCTGCGGTTACCACAGCCGGTCCCAAGCCCGGATAAAATGTGGAGGGTTGATTGGCAAGGTTAGCAACCTACCAATCGGAAAACGAATACTGCTCAAAGAAACAATGTGAAGCCTCGGAACCGGACTGATCTTATGAAGACGACCATGGCGAGAAATAAGGACAAAAGAAAAACATTGATGAGAATTACCACATGGAACATCAGATCACTCAACACTAGGGATCAAGAAATCACACAAGTATTAAAAGAGAAACAAATAGACATATGCGCTATACAGGAAACAAAAAAGAAAGGAAAAGGACAATCAAGATTAGGCGAATATATACTAATCTACTAGCAAAAGAAAACAGGGCCAAAGAAGGCAGCGGCGGCTCGTGGGTCAATCTTCAGGGGGGTCATTTTGGTTTGAAAACTTCAAACTGTTGATTTTTTAAAGTATTTAAAAGATCTTTTAGCATTTATATTTTAGATAAAAAATACAGACTTAGATAAAACTCAATACTATTTACCCTAGTTTTCCGAAAATTAAATTTGTCTTTTTTTAGAGTAAATCTTTTAAAAAATATAGGAAAAATGGTATGAACAGGTTATTGACTGATATATAGATAGGAATATTTATAGTATAATAAATTGTAAATTTATTAAAACGAAACTTACTTTAAATATTTTTATATTTTAAGTCAATTCTTCTATCCTTTAGTTCTGCAAAATAGTCTATGACCTTCTCATTGAAATTTGGAATGCTCTTGACAAGCGTTTTCTCGATGCTCAGCATAGACAAGGCACTAAGTCTAGGTTGTCCCATCGTATTACGCAGGAATGTTTTTACTCTTTTTAAAGTAGAAAAACATCTCTCACTTTCCACGGTTGTCATAGGGAGTGTGCACAAAATATTTAATAACTTCACTGCTTCAGAAAATGTTTCAGACAAATTCATGTTAATAAAAAGCTGAAGTATGGCTACTGCACCAGCACTATTGCGAAAATCCTCACGACAATATAAGACTTCAAGTTCCGATTTTAGTTTGGAAATATTCACTGTGGGATAATTAGCCGTCACCATTTTTAAAATATTTTGCGGAAAGTTGGTAGTGTATGCTTCAAATTTCTCTATGTAGAATAACTGTGAAATCATGAGATGATCATTGAAACTAAACCTGTGATTTATTTCAGATATAATAATATCACAAATTTCAAGTGCAGTTCGTCGCTTTGGATCCTCTGCAGTAGTTTTTCTTTTTTTTGCTGTTGATGTGCTTGGTACTTCTGATTCCAAAATAGTATTTCTAATTATTTGGATATTGTTGTTAAAAGACAGGATACAATTTTTGACAGATATAACATCAATGTCTCGCATTTGCAATTGTTTAAACAATATATCAACATGGGGCATTATTTTATGGAAAAAATTTAACCAAAATAAAAAATGCTCATCTTCCAAATGTCTTTTTAAACCAGTTGCTTGATTTATATTGTTACCATCTTGCTCCTCATCAATAATTTCCTCTAAGCAAGATTTTAAATCATCTTTATAAGTGTATACAATTTCAACACATTTTGTATTGAAAGCCCATCGAGTAGGCGCAGCTTTAGGTAGCCTTACTTTAACCACTCTATCCAGAACCATCGTACGTTTTGGAGATCGGCCGAAAAAGGACGAAAATCCGTGTAAATTTGCAAAAAATATTTTTATCGGTTTGTGTTGACTCGCCGCTTTTTGGAGGATAAGATTAAATTGATGGGCATAGCAGTGAATGAAGTGTGCATTTGGGTATATTTCTTTAATTTTTGTTTGTACTCCTCCCAGTTTACCGCTCATGACTGATGCACCATCGTAACTTTGGGCAATCAATTTTTCAGGTGCTTCATTAATTTTTAATAATTGAAGTTCTTCCAATATTACATTAGTTAAATGTTGTGCTGTAGTACCTAGGGGGTTAACAAATTTCCAAAATCTTTCATGTACAATACCAGTTAATACATATCGCAATATGATAATCATCTGCGTTTTATTGGAGCTGTCTGTGGTCTCATCTACTTGAATGGCCACAAAATTTGTCTGGCCAATCTCCTTCATGATATGAGTATGCACAATGGCTAACATTGATTCTAAAATATCGTTCTGAATTGTTTTCGATGTTCCTTTAAATACTGTACTTTTTTCAATGTGTTCTTTAAACATTAAATCCAGTTCAGAAACAAAATCGATAAGGCCCAGAAAAATTCCACGATTATTGGAGCTGTCACTTTCGTCATGACCGCGCAATGCAATTTCGAAAACTCCACAAAATTTTACACAGTCGATTAGTTTGTTTAAAATATACCTATTTTTAGATACCAATTCATTAAAGTCATGCACAGATTTACGATATACACTATCAAGTTGCTGTCTTATGTTAACACGTCCTAAACTTGCGTAACTCATTGATGAATTTATATGAGTAGTTGAAGAGGCATGTTTTGTAATTTTCACTTTTAAATGCTTAATGTCAGTTACTCCATTTTTCGCCCATACAGCGTCATTCGAAAACAGTAAACACGGATAGCAAAAAAATGCATTTCTCACACTGCAGCCACAAATCCAATCACACAAATTGTACATTGATTCTTTAAAATATCTTTGAATGTCCTTACCCCTATCCTTTGTTGTTTGTTTTAAATTCATGTTTGGTTTTGGTCGACCACTTTCTTTTTTCTCAAGCCGCCGTTCATAATTTAGTGTTCCAGCAGATTTTAAGGCAATTATTTCGTCAACAACACTCATCTTGTTTTTGTTACAATCACAAAAAAATCCAACAAAACAAAATAAATTACGCAAATACGCCGCGATCGATATAGACCTGCCGTGAAGTGCGGTCAGCAGACGGTAACTAACTAAACGTGAGGCCGTCGACTCTACTAGAGGTATACGACGGAAAGGTCACTCCCACTCTCGCCCACGAAATTGCTATCTGCCGTCTCTTTTCTATTTTACATGCATTTGTCCATAAGCCATAAGAACTGTATATAGACAATTTAAAATACGGCCCAGCCACGGGCTTGTGTATAGCGCGAGGCGCGACGTTATTATATCTATTATATTTGTTTTGCCAATGCAGACTGCTGAGAGAGAATTTTATATTTCAGAGTGAAGTTTTAGATAAAAGATATTTTTAATAAAATTGGTATTTTTATGAGATTATTTTAGGGGGGTCATTGACCAATTGACCCTAAGGAGGAGCCGCGCTTGAAAGAAGGTGTAGCATTACTAATACATCAAAAATGCCAAAATCACATCAAAGAGTGTCAATATATATCGAAAAGAATTGTCACAGCAAAAATTAGAATGGAAAAGGAAGACCTGAACATCATCGGAGTATACGGCCCAGAAAATAACAAGCCTCAAACAACAAGGGAAATCTTTTATGACGAATTACAACAAGTAGTAGATCAAGTTAGAGGGAAGATGATAATACTGGGGGATTTTAACGCTCGAATAGGTAACCAAGTAATACCCGGAATTAAGCAAAAACACAATGAAAATGTTAAAAACGAAAATGTTAAAAACGAAAATGGAGAACTGATGATAAACTTCTGCACAAATAACGAACTTATAATAAACAACACATTTTTTGACCACAACGACCAACACAAATATACATTAAATAACACCCGTGGACAAAGATCTATGATAGATTATGTTGTAACCAACAGAGATATACATCCATCAAAAATAATCGACGTAAGATGCCTCAGCTCAGCGGATGTAGGTAGCGATCATAGCCTAGTATTATGTAAAATAGGAATCACTATGAAATATTTCACACCTAAGAGGGCAGCACCAACACAAACAAAAAGCAAAGTCGAAGGACTATATACGGAATCCACGGAATACTTATACAGGAAAAGAATATCAGAGAAGATTGCTGAGAATGGAATATTAGAAAACGATAACGTCGATGAAAGCTGGCAAAAACTCAAAGATAACATAATCAACGCTGCAACAGAATCACTTGGAGAGAGAAAAGTAACTATAGCATTACGCTGTAATTACTATTTTCTTATTTAATTGTAATTTTGATTCTTATTTTTTAATAACCTTTCGCAAAACGAAATGACAAAATTCACATGTAAATACAGGGCAGATGGCAGATGTTAAACGAAACGTTGAACAGATTGTATAAGCTTTCAAAGAAACATTTCTTAATTGATTACGATGTCCCAGCCTCCTAATGTCAAAAATTCTTAAAATCCATAAAGCTTGTCGATTTATGGCTGTCTCTGTTTTATCTAAGAAACCGCAGATCATTTAACATAACAGTTGGGGGTTCGTTTCGAGCCGGTCAGTTTTCTACCAGCGTTTGCATAAGGCACACCCTTCGAGCGTCGGTATTATTTAGGTCAATAACACACTGCTTGTTTACACACAATAAATAGAATATTATTACCGTTCGTTGTTTATTTATTTTTATTACATTTATTTCAATTAAATTCCGCAACTCACCCATCGGAATATAACGAATACTCACATATTAAAGAAGAAAACCCCGTGGTTTAGAGAGGAAGTTAAGATAAAATGTGAAGAAAAGAAGAAAGCCTTTTTACAATACAGAACAAAACAAACACAACAGGCATACGACCACTACAAACGAATCAGAAACGAAACGAATACTTTAGTGAGGCAAATAAAAAGGGAGCACTGGCAGAGTTTCTTAAAACAGATGGAAAACGACTTCTACGGAACACAAAAAGAAGTATGGAGAATGATCTGAGGGCAAAGAAAGGAGATGAAAGAATTAATAAAAGCGAAACACATTCAGAAGGAAACATGGGCAGACTACTTCCGATCTCTGTTTGCTAAAGGCGACGATAATGAACCACCAACACCTGAAGTTACGACAAACGAAGAAATAAACATCGAGGAGGGGGAGGTAAGGGAAGCATTAAGAAAATTAAAAAATAGAAAATCTCCAGGAGAGGACAGAATATCGAACTAACTCCTAAAGTACGGAGGACAAGATCTAACTAAACAACTATTAAAACTAATACAAAAAATAATAGAACAAAACAGAATACCACAAGAATGCAGATCAAGCATCCTAATACCTCTCTTCAAAAAAGGAGACAAATCAGACCCGGAGAATTACAGAGGGATTAACTTATTAAACACAACATTAAAATTAACAACAAAAGTGATAACAAACAAATTGAATGAAATTATAACATTAGCAGAAGACAACAAGGTTTTAGGTCGGGAAGGTCATGCACTGACGCTATATTTATAATGAGGCAAGTTAAGAAAAATCGTTGGAATACAACAAACCTGCATATTTATGTTTCGTGGACCTTAAGAAAGCATTTGACAGGGTCACATTAAAGGACGTTATCCACTTGTTATACTCGAGAGAGGTACCTCTGGGAATAATTAAAACGATAGAAAACATCTACCAGAACAACACAATAAAAGTAAAAGTGGAAGATAAACTAACTGACCCAATTGAAGGCGGCAATGTGATAAGATAAGAGGGGGATTCCTTGAGTCCTTTATTGTTCAACCTGATCATGGACGAAATAATAAAAAAAGTAAGAACTAAAAAAGGATACAAATGGGAGAAAAACAACTTAAAATAATCTGCTATGCGGACGATGCAATACTAATCTCTCAAAGTGAAGATGATTTACAACGTATGCTTCACCAATTCAACAGAATCGCCAGAAAATTTAACATGTTAATTTCCTCAAAAAAGACAAAATCCATGGTTATAACAGCAGATCCAATAAGATGTAAATTGGAGCTGGAAGGTCAGATAATAGAACAAGTGATGGAGTTTAAATACCTAGGCATCACACTATCTAGCTACGGAAAACTTGAAACAGAAGTGGAAGATCAAGTGAATAGAGCAAACAGAGCCGCAGATTGCCTGAATGACACAATATGGAGAAATAAAAATATCGGAAAAGAAATGAAAGGCAGAATTTACAAAACAGTCATCAGACCAATAATGACATACGCGGCAGAAACACGACCCGACACAGAGAGGACAAAAGATTGCTAGAAACAGCGGAGATGAAAACCCTTCGAAAAATCGATGGTAAGACTCTATGGGACAGAGCTAGAAGTACAGATATACGACGGAGATGCAAGGTGGATAACATTAACAACTGGGTAAGAAACAGAAGAATAGAATGGAATGACCACATAAGCCGAATGACAACAAATAGGGTAGTCACGACAGCGAGAGACGGTTCCCCAATAGGAAGACGATCAGTGGGAAGACCACGAAAACGATGGAACGACAACTTACTAGAGGCACATTGAAAAAACAGACAGAGTCATGTCTATACAAAAAGAAGAAGAAGAAGATTTTTGATTTACATGTTTACTCTAATTGGAGTACGAAGGGGACCATTCTCGTTGGAACTTTACCGCGCTGAGCAGATGGGACGTGAATTATAAGTTGTAAAAATCCCTCATCTTCTTTAGTCTCAGCATCCGTTATGGCTTGCAAATTTTAGAAGCTTCGGAGATATAACCAGGGAATGTTCCCATTGTTTTCAGTCTGGTGGGATGTAGAGTAATATTTTTAATATTATTTTATGTGGTATTAGATTGAAAACTTAGTCTTTTTAATAAAGAACTAATTTCTTGCAAAACTTTTATCAATTATTCTATTAGGGACTCAAGGCAATATTTTATATATTTGTATTTTTCAGACTTCAAGTCCAAAATTCACGAACAACACTAACTCATCGAACCAATCTAGTCATAGTTTTAAGAAAAAGATATCATGTGATTGCCAAACTCAGAACTGCCTAAGATGTATGAGGGCCCAAGAGAGAAATATCAATAATAATTTGACTAATGTTAACAATAACATGACAGGAAGTCCCAATACACTTACAGTATCGAGGACAAATTCAAGAGGAAAACTTAGACAACAGAGCTCTTCTTTAGGCAGCTTTGATAGCTCGTATAATTCACCTTGCTTATCTAGAGGTAAATAAGTAGATTTTTTATATATTACAATTTTTTATCTTCTTTTTTCTATACTTCTGCTATAATTTTATTTACTGTATAATAGAATGACTGTATGGTCCATTGACCGTTTTCTAAATTTCTACATCGTAACAGTTTAATTATCAGAGTCTTGTTTCCCCCATTTTTTAAGTTTCCATCAATCACTATTAGATATAAATCAACCAAATATACAGGGTGTTAGTAAATAAGTTGACGAACTTTAAGAGGTAATTCTACTAGTGATGTTGATTATAGTTACTTTCGAGTATTCGTTACAAATCGTTACTTTTGTATAAAGTAATCACTTGCAGTATTAGTTACTTTGATTACTATGATTACTATTGTTACTTTTGTATTTGAGTACCGGCATTGTTTATATAGGGAGATAATTGGTCAGCCCAATAGGTAAATATGCTTGATTCAAATTGAGACAGTCACCAGATGTCCCCACAATTTCTGTCAGGGTCGTAACGTCAAAATGCATAGACACCAAGTTGGATACGATCCTATTCATAACACTCCTACTCGCATACATATTAAAAAAAATAAATATAGAAAGGTATATATAGAAATTGAATTAATGATGTCATGCTACTATACATTCTATATATGACATGACACGACATCATTAATTCAATTTCTAAATATATTCTTCCATATATATTTATTTTTCTTAATATGTATGCGAGTTGGGGTGTTATAAATAGGATCGTATCCAACTTGGTGTCTATGCATTTTGACGTTGCGACCCTCACAGAAATTGTGGGGACATCTGGTGACTATCTCAATTTGAATCAAACAAATTTTCCTATTGGGCTAACCAACTATCCCTATATAAACAATGGTACCGGTAATCATATCGAGAATCGTATTTCTCAGTACGTAGGTATTTTGTATAAAGTAATCATTTTTTACAATATTCGTTACTTTGATTACTTTTGTTACTTTTGTATTTGGGTACAGGTAATCATATCGAGAATCGTATTTCTCAGTAGGTAGGTATTTTGAATAGGTATTCCGATATAACAACGACATTCACCAATCTATTTAAGGGATAAAAATGATTTAATTACTGTGATTACTTTTATATTTCTCAGTAGGTAGGAATTTTGTATAGGTATTCCGATATAACAACTACAATAGTCGTAGTCGTCACTCGCTCTGATACGATTGGTACGAAGTAACGAAGTAATCAGAGCAATCAAAGTAATCAAAGTATATACAATAGTCGTTACTCGCTCTGATACGATTGGTACGAAGTAACGAAGTTATCAGAGTAATCAAAGTAATCAAAGTAGATACAATAGTCGTTACTCGCTCTGATAAGATTGGTACGAAGTAATCACAGTAATCAATCAATTACTTTTAATGGGAAATAAGCCACAATTTTACCAAAAAATGATTTTATAAGAATTTTTTACTAAGCAACAACATTTCTGTTTAATTTAGTAATATTTTGTATTTTGGGCGTCGAAACGTTAATAAAATCATTTTTTGGTAAAATTGTGGCTTATTTCCCATTAAAAGTAATTGATTATAAAAATGCCACAAGAAAATAGCTTCAGAACAACAGAGTAATAAAAGTAACGATTTGCCTCTCTGTATAGTAATCGTTACTTTCGGTATTCGTGAGTAACGAGTACTTTGTAACGAATAGTTACTTATTCAACATCACTAAATTCTACATGAAAAAATAATGACAGTTTGCTCTATAAACGTATGTCAGCAAATGCTTAGTTTCCGACATACGGGATGTTGAAATTTTTATTTCAAACTGCCAATTTTTTTATTACGCTAAGGCTGGTTGAGCTATGAAAAGAAATTTGATGGGTTTTAAGAGGTAGTTATTGCGCATTTTTTGACATATAATTAAGAATTTTGTATTTATCATTGGCGCGCCTACGGGTAATGCTCTAAAATTTTTTAAAGACAAAAATAGTACGCCACTGAGATATTTCAAATTAAAAGTTATTTTTAAATTTCACGTTTAATTTATGATAAAAAACCTTTCCTGCCTGATAAAATGTATTTTAACGTTTTCTACACTATAAAATTTGATCAAAAGCTTGTTTTGAATCAAAGTAACTTGTTATAATGCCATATAATGACATTTTTGTGTCCCTTCTATTAAAATATTATGTTTTCCATTGATACTTTACGATAGAAAATGCAAATTTGTATAAATAAACACCAAATCACTGTAAAAGCGCATAAAATACCATTTTGAGAAAAAAAGAAGACGAATATTTTTTGACCTTAAATATCTTATTTTTACGTCCAGCAGAAGCTATACACCAATTTTCAGACAAATCGGAGGTCCAAAATTTTTTTTGCTCCAAAATTGAGTGATTTGAAATGGAATGACCCATAAACTAAAAGAAAAGAAAGGATGGTTTAGATTTGATTACAGTACAACACCTCTACTATGTAATTATACGTATTTCGGAATAGCCGTTTTCTCATCGGAGCACCTGGGTAGAGGCACTGAACTGAAATCAAATCCTTTCATCCTTTCCGGGTAATTATCAAAATAATTACCAAAGATGCTACTAGCACCATCTATGAATCGAAAGTTAAGTCAGGAAATAAAATTCGAAATTATTTATCCTCTGAGCTTTTTAAGTTGGAAAAAATAAAGCATAACAGAGCGGCGAAATACTCGACAAGGGAAATACTCGACTCTGACAGGACATGAAATGCATTTTTAGATTTCCCTTGTCGAGTATTTCGTCACTCTGTTATGCTTTATTTTTTCCAACTTAAAAAGCTCAGAGGATAAATAATTTCGAATTTTATTTCCTGACTCAACTTTCGATTCATAGATGATGCTAGTAGCATCTTTGGTAATTATTTTGATAATTACCCGGAAAGGATGAAAGGATTTGATTTCAGTTCAGTGCCTCTACCCAGGTGCTCCGATGAGAAAACGGCTATTCCGAAATACGTATAAGCACATAGTAGAGGTGCTGTACTGTAATCAAATCTTAACCATCCTTTCTTTTCTTTTAGTTTATACTTTATTCACTTTTGTGGATATAAAAGGGAAATAATTCGCTAAAATTATTATCACAGTGAATGACAGGACGTAAAATGCATTTTTAGATTCCCTTGTCGAGTATTGCGCCACTCTGTTATGCTTTATTTTTTCCAACTTAAAAAGCTCAGAGAATAAATAATTTCGAATTTTATTTCCTGACTCAACTTTCGATTATATTCAACCAGTGCATCCTTTTTCTCATTGCATATGGATGTCAAATCTGGACCCTAACCAAGACAAATATAAACAGAAAGGACAATGGAGAGAGGAATTTTAGGTATATGACTGTCAGGCAGAAAAAGGAACGACGTGGTAAGATCCAAAGCAAAAGTTGAGGATATCACAACAAAAATTGTCAAACTCAAATGGAGCTTCCACACTTCTAGACAAAAAGACCAACGTTGCAACGCCATATTACAACATTGGAGATGTTACGACCGAGAGAAACACCACAGATGAGATGGGCCCTCGGCCATATCTCAGGAACCGTTTATAGTACAGTTTTAAGAAAAAAATATTTATAATAATAGTTGCCTCAGGAAAACCCTGGAAATTATCTTCATAATTGTAGTTCCACCGCTAGAGGGCTTAATTGAATGTCAAAACTTAAAAATCAAATTTTTACAAAATTCTCCTAATGAAAGGGCACTGAAAATCCCATCATCGTATTCTTCATAAAATTCTGCGCATAATTGATTTCACAAGTTTAAGTCTACCTTTGTAAATAAGAGGTGGGGTGAGTGGGAACCTTCTTATGAAAAAATGGCTGTAAGTCCGGTTCTGCTAAATCGAATTTTGCATACTTGTTCTTGTTGAAAACAGCTCTTTTTCGTCAATGTAAGTGTCTTATTTTCGAAAAAGCCTAATAAGTAATACGCCATCTGGGAGGCGTTATTTAATTATTTTCAGAAATCTAGTTTTCTTCGGAAAATATTAAATACAAGTATGCATTTTTAATCCTGTATTACAAAATTAGACCAAATTAGCAACAGAATACCGAAAACCGCATGTCGATACCTATTTTCTATCTCGAGATATCTTAAGAAATGTGTTAATTCTAACATAACTGTTACTGTCACCGGTAAACGAAGTTAAGGAAAAGTAGTGTGCTATGGAAAAAACAAATAAGCATTTTCCAGATGTAAACGTATATAATTCATTACAATAACAATAAGATAAACAACACTATAAAAATAACAAAGAAATAAAAGCAACTACTTACTTAGTGACAGCCTAAATGTTCCAATTGTTGCCCATCATTTTCGATGCAAGCATTTACTCTTTCAAGAGTATATTGAACAGCAACAGATTTAACTGTTTTAGACTTATATTTATGGGGACGGATTAAAGACCTTGTTTTTGCCGCTAGGCCCACTGCTCGAGAAAACATGATCTAAATAATACGAAACGCCATTCAAAGCATTGGAGAGTGCAGAAATTCAGACTGCTGTTCAAGTGTTCAATCTACTCTTAAAAGAGTAAATGATTGCATCGAAAATGATGGGCAACAATTTGAATATTTAGGTCGTCACTAAGTAAGTAGTTGCTTTTATTTCTTTGTTATATTTTATAGTGTTGTTTATCTTATTGTTGTTTTAATTAATTATATACGTTTACATCTGGAAAATGTTTATTTGTTTTTTCCCTAGCACACTACTTTTCCTTAAGTTAGTTTACCGGTGACAGTAACAGTTATGTTTAGAATTAACACATTTCTTAAGATATCTCGAGATAGAAAATAGGTATCGACATGCGGTTTTCAGTTTTCTGTTGCTAATTTGGCCTAATTTTGTAATACAGGATTAAAAATGCATACTTGTATTTAATATTTTTCAAAGAAAACTAGATTTCTGAAAATAATTAAGTAACTCCTCCCAGCTGGTATATTACTTATTAGGCTATTTCGAAAATAAGACACTTACATTGACGAAAAAGAGCTGTTTTCAACAAGACCAAGTATGCAAAATTCGATTTAGCAGAACCGGACTTACAGCAATTTTCCCATAAGAAGGTTCCCACTCACCCCACCTCTTATTTGCAAAGGTAGACTTAAACTTGTGAAATCAAATATGCGTAGAATTTTATGAAGAATACGATGATTGGATTTCCAGTGCCCTTTCATTAGGTAAATTTTGTAAAATTTTGATTTTTTAATTTTTGATATTCAATTACTCCCTCTAGCGGTGGACCTACAATTATGAAAATAATTTCCAGGCTTTTCCCGAGGCAACTTTTGTTATAAATATTTGTTTCTCAAAGCTGTACTATAAATGGTCCCTGAGATATGGCCGAAGGCCATTCTTATTGGGACACCCGGTACAAAGAAGTGCATGCTTTACATTTTATGTTCAAAATGTAAACCACCTTCATCAATACATTTTTGGCAACGCTTATACACAGTGAAACAAGTCTTTCTACAGACTTCCCAAGTTGGCACGGTGAACTTCAAATTGGCAAAAACTTTATCTTTAAGTACACCCCACAAGGCAAAATCATAGGGCGTCAAATCTGGCGAACGTGCAGGCCATTCAATTGTGTCGCTTCTCTCTATCCAATCACTAAACTGGTCATTTAGAAACTCACGAACTTGCAATCCGTAATGAGGCGTTGCACCGTCTTGCTGAAAATATCGAATACCTTGTAACTGTGGATTATTTGCAAGGCCCTTCACAGAACATGGTATATTTTCTTGGAGACGCTGCAAACTTGCGCGTGACTTTTTTTGATAGCGTTAACTGACTTTTGGTCCACCCGGTATTTTACCTCGTTGGCTGATGGTAATTGATGATTATTTAAAGTTACAGGAGGACAGGTTCCTTTTCGTGTTGTGAATGTAACATGGATAGATTTTCCTTCGTTGACTTTAATTTTTCATTCCAAAAATCAATCTTGTATTCTGTCTAGATACTTGAAGAAGATGCGAGGCATAAATAGGGTCAGTATGTGAGGCTAAGATTGCAGAATCGTCGGCAAATGTACCTAGCATCATTTCTTCTGTAGGAGGTCTCTCCTCTAGTAGTTCCTTAAGAGTTGGAGGTATATCTGCGGTAAACAAGAGATGCAAGGTAGGTCCCAGCACGCTACCCTGTGGTACGCCAGCTTTGATAGAATAGAGTTTGGAAGTTGCATCTTGATATTTAATAAAATAACACCTACCTGACAAAGATGACTTAAAAAAGAATGTAAAAGCTCTGCGGTAATGTCCTTTTTAGCTTGTATAGGAGGTCTTCGTGCCATACCTTGTCAATGCCTGCCGCCTAACGTCAATAAATGCCGCTGAACAGTACCTCTTGGCCTTAAAATCAACATTTATATGTTTTACCACTCTGTGAACTTGGGTTGTTAAGTGATGGGACCGAAATCCAAACTGGTGGACTGGAATTGGATTTTTAATGCAGGGTTTGAGTTTTTTTACTAATAGTTTTTCGAACACTTTAGACGTGATTGGCAAGAGGCTGATTGGTTTGTAAGATGTAGTTTCTTCTTGAGGTTTCCCCGGTTTTAGAATTGTTATTATCTGAGATATTTTCCATTAATCGGGAAAGTAACCTAAGTTTAGTATGGCATTGAATATAAACTTTCTAAGTTTTATGCATTTGGGAGGTAATTCTTTCAACACTTTTCCACTGATCAAGTCATACCCTGGAAATTTTCTATCGTTTAAATTATTAATATTACTTCAGACGATTTAAACTTCGGAATAGACAAACTCATTTGAAGAGAATGTTTTTGATGAGATGGGGCTTTGAAGAAATGAGAATACGTCTACAAGTGAAGCGTTTTGCTCAGAATTGAGATCAATGGGAGGAGTTGGGAGAGACCTATGTCCAAAAATATACGATAGAAGGCTAAGAAGAAGAAGAAATAAGGACCGCGCCTTAAAGAAATATAAATGAAGGAGATGTACCGATTGCGTATATATTATGTGTACTAAATATTATGTACACCGAATTTCGATGATTTTTTTTAAACAAAAAACAAGAAATTGGAAACTTTCAAAAACAAAAAACAACAATGCACAGGAACAACAGTACAGAATAAAAACAGCAATAAAATGTTGGAAAAGTTTTTTTACGATGTTCACCTATTGTAAAGTGTTTTCTGTCAGATAAATATTGGAAAAAGTTGGATTGACTCTATGTCAAACTAGATTTTTATTGAAAGCTCTTCTTGAGAAAAAAAGTTGTAGATCATTGTTGATCATTTTTGTTCCAGCTCTTCACCTTGAAAACAAAACTATGTCCATCTTCCTCCTTCCGTCTATTGTATCGTATTTTTATTTTTTTTAGATAGTAGCTCTGAACTGTATACCGACACATCAGGTGTGGATTTGGACCAATTCATTCCTGAAACACTCAATAGAAACTCAAAAGATAGAGCGTTAATGCTTCAAATCGAAGAAGATCTAGTCAATTTTGTCAAAGACAGATAGTAAGTAACTACTTGACGTATTTTCGTTTATGTTCTAATAGATTCGTATGTAATTTCTGTGTTACATCGATTTTTCTTATTACAGTAGGTCACTGTACAAATTTCCGCCCATGTCATCCTACCAACGCATGTTAGTTCATAGGTGTGCGGCCTATTTCGGTCTGGACCACAACATTGAACCCACTGGAAAGGCTGTGGTCGTCACGAAGACGAGAAATACGAGGCTACCTGAGATAGAATTTAAGGAACACATCAAAGACGATATTATTTTTAGCGAGGAACCCAGACGATCGATACTTAAGAGGGATTCCAATAGCATGGATGGTTATTCGTAAGTAGTTTATATGTATATTGCTTTAAAAAGATTTTTTATGACTTGTTACGGTACATTAAGGGGCTATCCTAGTGTAAAAGTACGAAATTCACATATTTTTTTGAGAATTCTAAAATAACAAGTACTTTACCAATTGTTTTGAAAATTTGCATGAGCATTTATTATAAAAAGAAGTACACGTAAAACAATTTTCATAAAAAAATATTGAAAATTCAACGATTTATCCGCCATCTACTGGCACCGTGAAAATAAAAACATAGCTTCACTGCTGCAGTGATTGGGACTAATAGAGATCCTGAAACATAAAATTTCAAAGTTGTTATTGAAATACAAGTTACTTTCTATACCATCAACTAGGGTTTTTTGATCGGATAAAAAATGTCAATTTGGCGGTTTTTGAAAATGAAAATGTTTTAGTTAATTTAAAAAAAAATTAACACGTCATTTCTCCAAATTTTAATATTTTTCAAAAATGCTAGTTGATGGTATAGAAAACAACTTATATTTCAATAATCACTTTGAAATTTTATGTTTCAGGATCTCTATTGGCCCCAATAACTGCAGCAGTAAGTAGACCTATGTTTTTATTTTCACGGTGCCAGTAGATGCCAGAATGATCATGTAAATTTTCAAAACAATTGGTACAGTACTCTTTATTTTAGAAATTCCCAAAAAAAAGTATATGAATTTCGTACTTTTACACTAGGATAGCCCCTTAATGTTCAAATTTATTTGAGTTGAGCAACATGTATAATTAGATGACGCGTCTTTTATTTTTCTGAGGTTAGAACGTAAATAATTTATTGTAAAAAGGCAGTGGCAAAAATAAATCATTAAATTAAGGATAACGACATCAAAATTATTTTAAAATTAGTGAAATAACGTGGGAATATTTATAAGGACTGTACAAAAGCAAGAAGTTTAGTTGGTAAAATGTGACAATCAGCTATTTTTCGTCCACTATAACTTTGCCCATGCGTCACGATTCATTTTCAAACAAATTAAATCAAAACATAAAATGAAACTTACGCCGATGTGTGTAGTATATAGTATACAATGCAGTATACAAAATGTATATACACATCGACGTTCGTTTCACTTTATGTTTTGATTTAATTTTTTTGAAAATGAATCGTGACGCATGGGAAACGTTATAGCGGACGAACAATAACAAAGTAGGAAACAAACTCTGTCCGATTGAATTGTGACGTTGTCAGTGTAAGCTGCTTCATAATTACATTTTTCCGCGTTTCCATCTTGGGCCATACAAAAATACCAATCTCAAACATATTTATCCTGTATAAGCGTCCCTGTCCATTTTGGCCTTCTCCTCTCATGAACTTGTAAATTAGCAATGCTTTGTATAGGATGATTAACATTTCGACGTTGAATACGCCGAAACCATCTTAACATTAACATCTCTTTATCAAGTACAAATGTCTCCCAACGTTACTCTATCACTTGTTATTATAACTTTACTATGTTGTCTTTCATTTCTCAATCAGCAATTATACAAACTCGATTATTAGTCCTTTTCCCTACACACCACGATTTATATCATTTGTCTAAATATTTCGCTCTTTCCCGTTTCCACCTAGTCTCTTGATTGCAAGCAATTTATACTCTCCTTTACCAGCTCCATAGTCTTGCTTGTAAAACTTTTAAGATTCCAGGACCCTATCCAACGTTTCCAACCTGTAATGGATGTTTCCCCTGAAATAGTCCTCACCCGAAAATCCGAATGGAGGCTCAGTTTGTTTCCGAAACATTTTACCCTAGGAGGTATCATCATTTCAGTATAATTTTTGTTACCTTTATAAAGGTTTTTCGGTATTAGCGGTAGCGACATCTTTAAAGAGAAATGAAAAGTCCCAGATCTAAACAATAAATCTGAAAATTCTCGTAAAACCACTTTCTGGTAACATCCTAAATCTGTGCCTGTTACATTTTATAAGATGAAAGGGACTCTACAATATGCAGTCACATTTGCAAGGAGAGTCAAGAAGTAAGAAGAGATAGAAAGCCAGTGAGGAGGAAATTTTTTCAATACTCGGAAGTTCTCAAGACCTTCACCCAAAAATTGTAAGAAAAAAGACAAAGAAACAAAATTTTGTCAATTAATAAGAAAGATGCGCAACATTCCGAATAAAATTAAGTAAATAAAAAAATTCGAAAAGGAAGCAAAAAAACAATAGAAAATATTGTTATGGAGAACAAAGAATGGGCAAATGAAATTGCACTGCTAAAACACGAAAATCTGGAGATCAAGGAATAAAAGGAAATATGCCATATAACATAAATATGTAGTTATGAAAGGATATATATGAGCGAACAATTTGAAAAGAAACAATAATAGTTTAAGAGCTAGTGAACCCTCCGACTAACGGTCTTCCTGTAAGACTAGAAATTTGTATAGTGATAATTCATAGCACACCAAGGCTAGAATCCATGACCTGGCAGGCATTGGCCCTGCACGTGTATCTACCAGGTGAATCAAAAAGTGCATAGTTCAGGGGTAAAATAAACCTTCCCCTGTAAGGATTAAATTAAAGTATGTGTTTGACTAAGTCATTTAGAAGACATGTGTACAATGACAGGCGATTATGAACAGCATAAGACCTTGCCAGACGAGGGAAAAGATTAGGGGTTTTTCCTAAAATTATTTTTTTTTGCATCGAGCAAAGTTTTTTTAGGTTTTTTTAATCACTACAAACAGAAAAGGTATTAAGTGACTTTTTTAGGTTTTTTGAATCACTACAAACAGAAAAGTTCTTAAGTGACTTTTCTCTTAGGTTAATAGTTTTTGACATATACGCGATTAAAAATTTAAAAATTGCGAAATCGGTCATTTTTAACCCTGAATCGGACAATTAACTGAATATTTCAATGTTGCCAAGGTATGTAGATATTCTTTAAACATCGATTGATGAAATCCCGAAGAGTTTTTGCAATACAATATCAAAAACCCCTTTGTATTTTAATTGCTATTCAAGCGGGCGCGACACTGTAGTTTAAGTGAGGACGTTTGAGTTTGCATAAATTCATTATCTCAAGAATGGGCAAATTTGAAGAGAAATCCTCAGATAGGTCGATTTTTATTTTTAAATTATGACTTTTTGGCATAATCCTAGTGACGTCATCCATCTGGTCGTGATGACGTAATCGATGATTTTTTTAAATGTGAGTAGGGGTTGTGTGATAGCTCATTTGAAAGGTTATTTAATTCTCTATTCAGTAATATAAACATTAACATAATTATTTATACGCGGTGTACAAAAAAAATTTTTTTATTTAATTAATTTACACAAAAAGAAGAAATTTTTTTGCACACCCTATAAATAATTATATTAACGTTTATATTACTGTATATAGAGAATTAAATAACCTTTCAAATGAGCTACCACACGACCCCTACTATCATTTAAAAAAATCATCGCTTACGTCATCACGCCCAGATGGATGACGTCACTAGTATTATATATGGGTATGCCAAAAAGTCCTAAATTAAAAATAAAAATCAACCTGTCTGAGGATTTCTCTTCAAATTTGCCCATTCTCGAGATAATGAATTTATGCAAACTTAAACGTCCTCACTTATACTACAGTGTCGCGCCCGCTTGATTAGCAATGAAAAAAACAAAGGGGTTTTCGATATTGTATTGCAAAAAACTCTTCGGGATTTCATCAATCGATGTTAAAGAATATCTAACTACCTTGGCAACATTGAAATTTTCAGTTAAATGCCCGATTCGGGGATTAAATGGGCCGATTTCGCAATTTTTAAATTTTTAATCGTTTATATATGTCAAAAACTATTAACCTAAGAGAAAAGTCACTAAAGACCTTTTCTGTTGGGAATGATTCAAAAAATCCAAAAAAAAACTTTGTTCAGTGCAAAAAAAACAATTTTAGGAAAAAACCCTAATCTTTCCCCTCGCCTGGCAAGGTCTTATGCTGTTCAGAATCGCATGTTATTGTACACATTTCTTCTAAAATGACTTTAAACACATACTTAAATTTAAACCCTATATGAGAAAGTTTATTTTACCCCTAAACTGCGCACTCTTCGATTCACCTGGTAGATACACGCGCAAGGCTGATGCCTGCCAGGTCATGGTTTTTAGCTTTGGTGTGCTATGAATTATCACTATACAAATTTCTAGCCTTACAGGAAGACCGTTAGTCGGAGGGTTCACTAGCTCTTAGACTATAAGAAATTTCATCAAAAAACATACTAAAGTAGAAGTTGAAATACAAAATCAGGACGAAACAGGAAAATGGAAAAGGAGTAGGTACAAATTAAAAGGTATTAAAAAACATGAAATGTATATCAACGATAACACAACTTTAAAAGAAAGAGTCGTCTAAAATCTAGAATACTAAGGCGGTCCGATAAGTACTTAGCCTCCAAATGAGTCACGAAAATTTTGGAGAAGTGGCGATTTATTTTTTAATATTGTCTCCTTTTAGCTCTATACACCTGACCCAGTGATGCTTTAACTCGTTTATCCCATCTAGACAATTCGTTTTCTCGAGGTATGCAAAGTGGGCTTCTATGGCGCCGATGAACTCCTCATTCGATTTAAATTTCCGCCCGACAAGTGACTTTTTCAAGTTTGGAAACAAAATGAAGTCGTACAGGGTCAAATCTGGAGAATGTGGTGGATGGAACAGTAGTTCGTAGCCCAAATCGACCAGTTTGGCCACGGCGACGGCGGACATGTGAGCCGGTGCGTTGTCATTGTGGAAGAGGAATTTTTTTGTTCCCCAATTTGGGCTGTTTTCTTTGCGAGTCGGCGTCGAATTGACCCAATAATGGAGTCTTCGCCTTTTTCGGAGCATGTTCGCGGGCTGACGTTTACTGTATCGACTATTGCTTGGTCTGGTGAGTACCGGTGGATCCAAGTTTCGTCGACGGTTATGAATAAAGTCCGGATTATAAGCATTTTTCTTTTTTTTTTTGCTTATTATGTATTAGGACTTTTAGTAAAAATGCTTATTTTAAAGATATGTTGCTTATCTTTATTTATTTTACTTCTTATGATAAACTATAGTTAAATTTCATGTATTACTTCATGTCTTAAGCAAAATTCTATAAGTATGCAGAGCTATAAATCCCTAATAATTCAATAAACCATAAGAATTTTAATCCCTTAGGCTTAGGAGATGAACGGGAAAACCCATCGTTATACCTGTTCAACCTGTATAAATGTAATTTAATGTTAATGTCCTTTGTTCATATTTATATCATTGTATCCATGTTTACTTACAGGTTTTTTTTCTTGAACCTTGCTTATTTCATAAAAACTTTGCTTATTTTTGCGACATTTTTTGCTTATATAAGTGCTTATTTTGACCTTTCTGTCATGCTTTTAATCCGGGCTTTAGTTATTAAGCAACGTAAAAATTCCTTCAGATTAGGCTTAAACAGCCTGACAGTGCTCTGAGGTGGTCTTATGGTAGCTCTTGTTGGCCTGAGGGCAAAAACGCGGCACTCATCGCGCCGACAGCTTTCTCATGCCCAAAATTTCATGCAGTATATGACTCACGCAATCTTTTATGATGCCTACTGTCTCAACTATCTCGCGAACCTTCAGTCGACGGTTTGCCAATAGGCGATTGTGGATTTTTTTCACATTATCCTCCGTGGTAGCCGTTTTCGAGGCACCTGGGCGTGACTTTTTTCTCGACACCTCACGGTAGAAGAGAACCGGATTATATATATATATATATATATATAAAATTTTCAGACACTCTCGCTTCCACACGCTGTCAAAAGAAAACTACGAGTCTGATTCGGCTGAGATTTTGACATATTCCGTTTACAAGAATGTATTATTATTATCCGATAGTAGATTTCTCTTGCGATAGTGGCGCCATCGGGCGGAGAGGCTAAGTACTTATCGGACCACCACCTATATTACAGATTGTGACGAACAGCTCTATTAAACACCAGACTCAGTAAAAAGCAAGTTTAATTTAAATAAAAATATATTCAAATAAATAACAAAAATAAAATTTAGTTTTATACAATATGTACAGTAAAAATAAGAAGACAAATCCTAGCCCGATAAAAGAACAATCTGACCCCCAAAAAAATAAAGGAAGGATAAAAATTTGGGAATAGGTAGTTGAAATTGTCTATTATTATATTAGAAAAAGTTTACAATTCTACATCCCCTCCATTTTTCAAAAATGGAGGGGAATACCCCCTCCATAGGTGGGGAAAGGTGAAAAATATACATTCAAAATAAGTCCGGAATTGGATAAAATTATAAAATGACTAATTCTAAGCAACTTTTGTTTTATAGATTTTTTTTCTTTAAGTCAATACTTTTCGAGTTATTTGCAAGTGAATATGTTCATTTTTAACAGAAAAATACATTAAAAAGGGTTCAAGGCAGGTTTTGTTTATATTCGAGTCAGAGTTGGACTACCATCTCCATATAGCAACTATTTCAGCATCCTTATGCATCACCAGTGAAGATTATGCAGTCACAACTCTGAAGGGAATATAAACATTCTGCCTCTTTTAAGGCAAAACATCGCGATGCAATGAACCCACCTTTTGAGACGCAAATCAGCGACATCTCTCGTATTACGAGGAAAACAACGAAAAGCCCCAGATACAAAGTTTACTACTTTTTAAACAATTAGAATAATTGAAATAAAAATATAATAAACAATATTTTAAATCTAAGACTTTTCGTTAATAAACTGCTTTCTGGCTGCATCCCATATCTCCGGATTTTACAATATATAATCACGTAGAGACGACGAAAATAGGAGAAAGCAAATAGAGGACACTTAGGCCACGCATTTCCCTTCTCTTCGTCTAGGAAAAGGACCGAAAGACAGTTTCTAAATACTCAAAAACTGAGTAAAATGAAAAAGATTAAAAAGGGTTCAAGGCAGGTTTTGTTTATATTCGATTCAGAGTTGGACTACCATCTCCATATAGCAACTATTTCAGCATCCTTATGCATCATCAGTGAAGATTATGCAGTCACAACTCTGAAGGGAATATAAACATTCTGCCTCTTTTAAGGCAAAACATCGCGATGCAATGAACCCACCTTTTGAGACGCAAATCAGCGACATCTCTCGTATTACGAGGAAAACAACGAAAAGCCCCAGATACAAAGTTTACTACTTTTTAAACAATTAGAATAATTGAAATAAAAATATAATAAACAATATTTTAAATCTAAGACTTTTCGTTAATAAACTGCTTTCTGGCTGCATCCCATATCTCCGGATTTTACAATATATAATCACGTAGAGACGACGAAAATAGGAGAAAGCAAATAGAGGACACTTAGGCCACGCATTTACCTTCTCTTCGTCTAGGAAAAGGACCGAAAGACAGTTTCTAAATACTCAAAAACTGAGTAAAATGAAAAAGATTAAAAAGGGTTCAAGGCAGGTTTTGTTTATATTCGATTCAGAGTTGGACTACCATCTCCATATAGCAACTATTTCAGAAAAATACATGTTTTTGAACGATTTTTCGGAGATAACTCAAAAAGTAAGTATTTCAGCGAAAAAATATTCTTAGCAAAAATTTAGCTTATAAAAAACTGAAAAAAATGGTGTATGCTTGAGGTCTGTAGACCCAGTAGAAGCAGAGTTGTAGCTAATGAAAAGTAGGTTCTTCTTCATCAAATTCCAAATCGAATATTTCAAGGTGAAATAACCCAAAAACGGAGCACTTTTCGGGGAAAATTCATTTCAACTTTTTTAAAGTGTTTAAAAACCCCCCTCTGTGGCTCAGTGGTAAGAGCGCCTACCTTTGGACCGAAAGGTCTTGAGTTCGAATCTCACCAGGGTCAGAAATTTTTCGTTTATTATAAATTAATAAATGAAAACAGTGTCTGTCCTTTTGGGATCCGTACTCACCGGATGTACCGCAGACGTTCGGATACAATTAGCGTCTCTTTGTCAAGACAATGACGTCGACTTTGCAAAGTAGCAAGACACTTACTCAACACACACACTACACATTACTCCCCTGAGTTAGTGATAAGTTGTACGCTGTGAGCTCGTACGTAGAGGGGATATTTACAAATTCGCGAGCTCCAGTAGTGGCAAGTCTGTAACCTTTACCGGAAATTTGTCATAAATGTCAAAGTGATTAATTTAAAATTAAAAGTAAAAACATTAATTATAAAAAATATTAGTTGGTCAAAGCTGTGGTATATATTTTTACCTTAAATATACTTCGTTTTAAATACTGAATTTAAGTTTTTTTAATGTTCCGTAATATGTAATTATAAATTAATCTTAGCGCCATCTACACGATAATTGTGAAAGTATCTGAAGTAAGAAATTCATATTTTATCAGTAGAACGTCAAAATGATTAGCAAAATCTTAAAAAAATTGATTACGATTTAATTAATTTTTGCGTTGTAAATATTAAGCGATAATAATTAAATAGTAAATTTAAAAATTACCGGTGAAAGTTGAATTAGTAATCCGCCAGGAGCGCCACCAGCGAAGCTCAGGGCGTATAGTTTAAAAAATCATTATGAAATTGACTGGCCAGTTGGTTGTGAAAACCAGTGCCAATAAAACACAAAATGCACACACATAAAGTGTTTAAAAAAAGTTTTATTTTTGTTTTTTAAACAAACTTGTAACATTAAAAGTAAGCGTCCCAAATAAAATTAATCGTTACCGCTTCACAATTTACTTGAATTATGTATTGTTTATATTATCTATAAGTTTCATTGGTTCAAAGTGCTCATTTTTGAAAAAAATTGGGTTTAAAATAAAACATTTTTTTTTAATTTTGAAAAAAAAAGTAATTGTTCATAGAATTAACTTAAAATTATTAGTAATACCAAAAATCTTAAAGAGTAATAAAATGTACATTTTGCTTTTCTGAATATTTTTGCTTTTTTGTTTTCTTGTTATACCTACAAAAATTGGTTATGCTATGGCTGTTCAAAATTTGCCTAAACTTGTGATAAGTTACTCGTTCAAGCCATTTAACTACAGCTTTTTCAAAATAAGCACTTTGAACCGATGAAACTTACAAATCATATAAATAATACATAAGCAAAGCAACTTGTGAAGTGGTATGATAAAATTTATTTATGATGCTAATTACGGGGTGATATTAGCGATTTTTTTCCAGAAAATAAAAGGGACCAACAATATTTTGAGCGTAACTCACTTACTTTTAATGTTACAAGTTTTTTAACTGAGAAAATGTAAGAAATTAAACAATTAGAGAACATTATTATGTAGGTGTAAAAAACTATAATAGACGATATTGAAAAGAGACAGCTGACATGGTTCGGTCACGTTAAAGAATGAATGAGACTCGCTGGCCGAGAAAAATATTAGAGTGGGTCCCACCGGAGAAAAGAAAACAGGACGACCACGGAGAAGCTGGAGGGACAATATTCAGGAGGCAATGGATTCGAGGCAATTAGATGAAGATATGTGTTACGATAGAAAACATTGGAAGCTGGGTATGGAGAGGCGGCGCCAGCCGTAGAAATCCATTATATAATATATAATATATAATATAATATAATATAATAATAATATATAATATATAATGGATTTCTACGGCTGTCGCCGCCTCTCCATAGATGAGAGGTGTCAAGATGAGAGATGAATCAAAATTCATTTCAACTTTTTTATATATTATATAAAAAAGTTGAAATGAATATTCCCCGAAGAGTGCTCCGTTTTTCTGTTATTTCACATTGAAATATTCGATTTGGAATTTGATGAAGAAGAACCTACTTTTCATTAGCTACAACTCTGCTTCTACTGTGTCTACAGACCTCAAGCATACACCATTTTTTTTTTCAGTTTTTTATAAGCTAAATTTTTTCTAAGAATATTTTTTTGGCTGAAATACTTACTTTTTGAGTTATCTCCGAAAAACCGTCCAAAAACATGTTTTTTTCTGTTAAAAATGAACATATTCACTTGCAAATAACTCGAAAAGTATTGACTTAATGAAAAAACTCTATAGAACAAAAGTTGCTTATAATTAGTGATTTTATCCGATTTCGGGCCTATTTTGAACGTATATTTTTTCACTCCCGAGAAAATATTTTTCACCCCGTATTTTCCAATTTCTACAAAATGGAGGGGAGTAGAATTGTAAACTTTTTCTTATATAATAATAGACAATTTCAACTACCTATTCCCAAATTTTCATCCTTCCTTTATTTTTTTGGAGGTCTTCGTAAAATTTTGTGTTCCCTGATCGGGCTATCTTCGTAAATAAAATCAACGGAATTCTACGCCAATCTAAACAGGATCAAAACGATAATCTCACTGATATCATTTTCGCTCTTTTTTAGGTTTAAATCGCCCGATCGATCCTTTGGCTCGGAAAACCGAAGGAGTAAGAGTTTTGAGGAACGAGAAGAAGAGTATGAAAAGGCAAGAAGACGAATCTTTAATAGAGAGGTAAGCATATTCAACACAGTCGTAGTATTTGCTGATTTGGTGTCGTTTTAGACCATTCTATATTGGATTTTGTTAACTTTATTTTATTGCAGATGAGAGATGAATCTTCCGAAGATTTTGGCTGGTCCGAAATGCCTTGGTCTAGTACGGACAGTGAGTATTCTGCTAGATATCGACTGCATACTCCGGAAATGTATCACAGACATCCAGGAAGGATACTAATAAAGGTAAGCATCCATGTATTCCAATAACAGTCCAGACAAATATGCTCGTTTATGACGACAGTCATGTGACGCCAGTTGAAAAAGCTTCACGTCAATTATTAATCCAGGAGCAGTCGCGCTCACTTCTGTCACATAAGCAGTCGCGCGTAGAGCAAAAATCTCACAATACGAATTTAAATACGAATTTAAAGAAAATGTCTATTTTATAATATGTATTTTTATTTACTTGTTATGTTAAAAATATATATTTCTAACAATTCTAAAGCTAACTGGTTTTTACTAAAGCCATAACTTTCACAAAAAAAATTAAAACAAATAAAAAAAATTTCCACGCCCTACTACAATCTTCCACGAGGCACTTACGAGTGGAAAATTATGTTGCAAAATTGTTCATCAAGTTATCACGGAAAAGGATAAAATGTTAGATTTTTTCTAACGGCGCGACTGCTCCCGGGTTAAGAGACTAGAGGTATTTTCTGTGATCCATAGCTGTTCGGTGGATAGTGATTTAACATAAAGTATAGAGGAAATAAGAAATAATATGTCTAATAGAAACTAACGAGTAATTGTTTTAGGGTCATTCAGAGGAGATGGGCGAAGCACAAAGGCCCTGCGTGGCAAAAAGTTACAGCTTCGGTGGTTATGGAGGAAATATATCGGTGTTAAGTAGGGGCAACAGCGTCATGTCGACACACAGTGCTGGACCTAGGTTTCTCACAAAACAAGGTTAGTAAAGAATATATTTTTATTTTTATTTCGTTTATATTTAAGATATAGGAAGACTATTGAGTGCACTACTGAATACTAAAAGAGACAAAAATAAATAATAAATTTAAAATGACAATCTTCTATTTTTATTTTTTTATTTTTCTCATTTATTTTTCAGCAGCCTCTTCTTTTCGTTCAACACACTTCGACACTTCATAAGAGGCCTCCTGAAATGTAATTTTGGTTGAAATTGTGAAAATATTGTGAATATTTCGATATAAAGCCGTCCTTCAATGCAACGCGGTGTGTTCTGTATATGTTTTTCACTAGAACAGAAAATAGGTCCACGAAGCTAAATCTAGCGAATACCGCGATGGTATTATTCTGATTGCATTTTGTCATTGCCAAAAGATCCTCCGAATCAGACACACGTTAAGATTGAGCAAATGCGGCTCCATTGGATGAATAGTTTCTTTATATTCAAAATTTCCTGTATACTGTCATGTATGTGGTCAATTTATATTTTAGAGATTGTTTCTCACAAATTTTTATTTTAAGATTTACTATGTAGTCCATTGAAATGTTACATTTTCAGGCCTTAGTTTCACTTGTTAGACGACGCAATTTTATTTTTTTAATGTGTAGGGGAGTCAGTAGAAGCTTAAGTTCAAGTTTGTGGGGTGCACCCTTGTTCCCCGGCCACCATCTTGGAAAAAGGGGTGCATAGGGTTTTTACACTGTATCTCGTAAACTAGCAACCCTACAGAAAATTTAATTAAACATAAAATATAGCAAATTAAATGTTCTACAATTTTATTTTTATTACTTTTTATCGTCAAGTGACCAACAAAAAAGTTATAAACAAAAATAAGTGAAAATGTTGTAACCAGTTTTCTTTTGGAGGTTATAACTTTTTTTCAGTTCATTTTACAATAAAATGTCATCACAACAATTTTGTACAGAATTTTTCAACGAATAATTTCATAAACGTATCAAATGATTATAATAAATGTATCAAACTATTTTACAGCTGCGTGATACCAGATATGGTGGTTGATTTTTTATGTATTAATTTTTTTGTGTTATAGCTGCTTTTGTCTTGTTCTTCCTGAATTCCAATGATGTATTGTATTATTCTTTTGTCAAAAGGGTTTGATTTTAATAAGATATTTAAAATTACGGACATTACAAACACTAATTTTGACGAACACACGTTTAAAAAAAACTTAATCTTAAAATATCTGAAAAAGGTTTTTAAAAAAGTTTGGTCATCAAAATTAGTGTTTGTAATGTCCGTAGTTTTAATAGGTCTGGATCCCGCGTATGAAAAAATAGTTGATTAATAGCAAGCTGAAAATTTGTTAATAGCTTAAGGGTGTCTAGTCGGATAAACTTTGATATATGGGAACACTGGAACAGGGGCAGTTTTAATTGTGGAACAGGTTAAAAATTTGGAACGGTCAGACCACGAAAACGGCACATTTATTTTGTCCGACAGAATAGACTTAAACTCTCCGAACAGAGATTAAACTCTCATGCAAAAATCAGACTGCTATTTATCACCTGTCATAATTCCTGTCATTTGACATATTCTACATGTTCCACTCATTAAAACGCCCATTTGGTGATAAATAGCAGTCTGATTTTTGCATGAGAGTTTAAGCTCTGTTCAGAGAGTTTAAGTCTGTTCTGTCGGACAAAATACATGTGCCGTTTTCGTGGTCTGACCGTTCCAAATTTTTAACCTGTTCCACAATTAAAACTTCCCCTGTTCCAGTATTCCTATGTATCAAAGTTTGTCCGACTAAACACCCTTAAGCTATTAACAAATTTTCAGCTTGCTATTAATCAACTTTTTTTTCATACGCGGGATCCAGACCTATAATATCATATAAAAATCAAACCATTTTGAAAAAAAAAATAATATCATTGGAATTAAGCATTAACAAGACAAAAGCAGCTCTAGAACACAAAAAAATTAATAAATAAAAATCAACCACCGTATTCGCTATCCCTCAGCTGTAATTTTGTTTGATACGGTTGATAACAACAAAAACGCAAATAATCAACAGGTATAGACAAGGCGAAAACGGCGGGTTCGTTGGAAAAATATTCCCATGAGACTTTTTTGCTTAATCACATTCGTGAGACACCCCAGAATAAGGTTCAAGAAGTCGCCCACGCGAAAAGTGGTCCAAATTTTTTAAACAAATTGCAAACATCGATATTTTTGGTTCAGACAATTTTTTTTAGATTCTTTGGACCATTCTGGACAAAAAAGGTCTCTTGTAATTTTTTTCTAAAGTTGATCGTTTTTGAGTTATAAGCAATTTAAAATCTGAAAACCGCGAAAATGAGCGGTAAGATCGTATTGACGCGGCTGTAAATGTGAGTGCGAGTAAGATGCACTATTGGACTGCAGGAATGGCATCTCTTTCGCACTCACCGTTGACGGCCGCTTAATACGTGCATGGCGCTCATTATTATTACTTAAAAATAACAGCTTAGTAGTAAAATAATGACAAAAATTTCTTAAGGATCTTGTAGGGGGCTTTAAACTTTGATTTAGTCATTTTCTGACATTCATACTAATAACTTTTAACCGAGTTATTAAGACGTCATTTTTCGTTTTTTTTTCAATTTTGAATTGCTTATAACTCGAAAATTATCAACTTTAGAGAAAAATTATAAGAGATCTTTTTTGTCAAGAATGGTCCAATAAACCTAAAAAACTTTGTCCGGGCCGAAAATATTGATTTTTTGCAATTTGATTAAAAAAATTGTTCAAAAAAATTTGGACCACTTTTTGCGTGGGCGACTTCTTGAATCTTATTCTGGGATGTCTCACGAATGTAATTATGCAAAAAAGTCTCATGGAAATATTTTTTCCAACGAATCCGCCTTTTTTCGCCTTGTCTAATAAGATTCCCAACCTGACAACTGGGTAAATGTGGTCCTTTTTAAGGAGATGATGACATTGGATGTATCTACACATTTTAGCTTGCAACCTACTTGTAACTGATATCTTATAGCATTTGTTTATAACAACAGATAAAACCTCCTTATTTGGCCTGAGGATGGGACAGATCCTGAAGTCCCGAAACCAGTAGTCACTTTTTTACCATCAAAATAAATTATAATGGTTGTAAGTACTTATTGACCATTTATTTACCTAAGTATTGCATTTATGGACTCACACTTGCAACCGTTTCATCATTAAGAACAATAATATGTTTCTAAATAATAATTTTCTTCATCAGTTTTAAATAATGTGAACTGAATGTGACCTGAAGTTCGTTTCCATCTTAAGGGCATGGGCGCAAATATTTTACGGCTATCCCTACTTTTTCTGTGTTTACACGGCAAATTACGTATAGTAACTTTCTCACTGGTACGGATATGTAAACATTTATTGACAAATGTCATCATTAACTTTAAAGAGATGGCTTTTGAATGTTCTTGGATAACTGTTACTAATAATTGAATCATTAATTCAGTTAATTATTATGATAATTTTTTCACTAATTATGTATTCAGTGATTGTAATAATTTATAAATTGTATAACAAAATTAATACTGAATCGAGATAAGAGAAAAAGTGATAAAGTTTTTTTTTATAATAAAATATTGTTACTATGGAATGCTTACAATTTTGGACATCTTTAACAACTAAATACTTGGATCACAGAATAATATATCGTGCTGTATTCTGTGCTTGGATCTTCCATAAATAATAAACAATAAATAACTTTTTATTAAGTTCACGTCTTAAAAATCAATTATTTTTACACTATCAATATTATTTAATCAACAACCCAAATTATTCCCGATGCCATGTCAAATATTTAAATTGTCATTGTCTTGTCACCATATTCTATTTAGTCCAGGGCGGATCTGTTTTCAGATGGACGTTGAGAGGTGACTCAAATTTTTTTGCAGAAATTGCTTGAAAATAAATCAAATAATAATGTTTGAGTTATCCTCCCTCTCAAAAAGGTCCGGAACATTGTTTAAATAATCAAAATGTCAAAAATTGAAGGAAAAATTCGATTTTTTTCTTTGTTTTTTGATTATAACTTTAAAAGTATTCATTTCCGAGAAAAGTTGTACTGACATAAAAGTTGCGTAATTCAATTTACTACAATATAGAATTGGTTAAAAATTTAAAAAATAGTAACCCTAGTTGCAAAATAGCAATAATTGCGAAAAAACCATACAAAAACAAGTATTCGCATTTTACGTTTTTCAACCATTTATGCTACACTTAGGAGCTTCATATTTCTCCCTGAAAAACTTTATGATACAGTAAAACAATACTGTAAATTTCATTAAGATCGGTTCAATAGATTTTGCAAAATAAATTTTGCAATACAGCTTTCGCAAAAAAAATTCATTTTTTCAAAATGTTACAGGACTGAAAGTAAAGCAGATAGCAAGTTGAATTTTTTTTTGCTTATAGAAATGTACTCTATCTTTCATTTGCAATTTTCAAAATTAAAATCGATTAATTACCACGGCGTCAGAAAATTTTTGAAATAAACAATAATTTTTGGTGCTACGCGCAGGACAGCTGTGTTCGATTCACACAGGTTGATTTCCACCAAAATTTCTTCTAATCTTTATCTAATATATTACTTTCTTACTCTATATTTTGTTGTATTTTAATATTTTAATTCCACAAAAATCAAACTAATTTTATTATTGTTTGTGAAATATTGTTTAAACAATTGAATATGTTTAAAAATAATAAACTTTTATTATTTAAGTTAAAATATATTATGAACAAAGAAAGTTTTTGCTAATAAAAGTGTTATTTCAAAGGATAGAGTATGTGTTTTTATTTTGCAATAAACAAATTTATTTATTTATATCAAAATGTCATAAAAATTAAAATGTATCAATCATTATAAAAGGTCATTGAAATGCCCAATCAGAGCAACCTATCCGCTGTCCTGCGCGTAGCACCAATAATTAATGCTTATTTAAAAAAATTCCTGACGCCGTGGTGTTAAGCGATTTTAATTTTGCAAAATTGCAAATGAATGGCACAGTACACTTCTATGTGCAAAAAAATTTTCAACTTGCTATCTGCTTTATTTTCAGTCCTGTAACATTTTGAAAAAATGAATTTTTTTTTACGAAAGCTGGATTGCAAAATTTATTTTGCAAAATCTATTGAACCGATCTTAATGAAATTTACAGTATTGTTTTACTGTATCATAAAATTTTTCAAGGTGAAATATGAAGGTCCTAAGTGTAGCATAAATGGTTGAAAAACGTAAAATGCGAATACTTGTTTTTGTATGTTTTTTTCAAAATTATTGCTATTTTGCAACAATTGTGAGTATTTCTTAAATTTTTAACTAATTCTATATTATAGGAAATTTAATTACGCAACTTTTATGTCAGTACAACTTTTCTCGGAAATGAATACTTTTAAAGTTATAATCAAAAAACCAAGAAAAAAATCGAATTTTTCCTTAATTTTTTGTCATTTTGTTTATTTAAACAATGTTCCGGACCTTTTTGAGAGGGAGGATAACTCAAATATTATTATTTGATTTATTTTCAAGCAATTTCTGCAAAAAATTTGAGTCACCTCTCAACGTCCAAATGTACTAATATTTTTACAGATCCGCCCTGGTCTAATTCGACTCAGTGCGTTGTATGACAAAAATAGCGAATGTTCGATTTGGAAATATCACCACGGACATGGTGTCCATTTTTTTCAAATGCTGAAAAAACTAATAAATATTTTTAAAAAATTTAAACGCAGAATGAATGACTAAATTATTATCGAGGGCCGAAAGTCCCTTAGAATAAATAAAAAGTTTCTTTTGAACGAGATATTTGAAATTAAAAATCACACTACATTTTCTCTTAATTTTTCACCCCTGTAACTTATTAAAATAAATAGTACGTTCTTTAAAGGTAAAATATTGCAAAACCTCTAAATTTTAAAGAAACGCTTGGATTCACATGAAATTTGGCATACACATAGCTATTAAAAAAAATAACAAGTCAAGGAAAAAAAGTGATATTGTGCCGATGTGTGCTTTGGCCCTAGGGGTGAGTTTCACCCCCTTTTGGGGGTGAAAAATATATGTTCCAAATAAGTCCGGAAATGGATAAAATTACTAATTCTAATCAACTTTTATTCTATAAAGTTTTTTCACCAAGTTAATACTTTTCGAGTTATTTGCGAGTGAATATGTTATTTTTCTTTACAAAATAACCACGTTTTCAGACGGTTTTTCGCCAATAACTCAAAAAGTAAGTATTTGGTCGAAAAAAAATTCTTATAAAAAATATATCACGTAAAAAGTGAAAAACATGGTGTATATATTAGGTCACTATACCTAGTAGAAGCAGAGTTATAGCTAATGAAAAATAGGTTCATATTCGTCAAATTCCAAATCGAATGTTTTAACGTGCCATAACCAAAAAACGAAGCACTTTTTTGGGCAAAACTCATTTTAACTTTTTTATAGTGTTTAAAAAATGCTTATTTTTGTTTTTTTTTTAATTTTAGCATCAAAAGTAAACAAGTAACGCTCAAAATAAAGTTGGTCCTTTTTTTTTGGTAAGAAATCGGGAAAATCACCCCCTAATTAGCATTTCAAATGAACTTAATTGTTACCAGTTGAAAAGTTTTTTACTCACGTATGTATTGATCATATGATCTGTAAATTTCATCGGTTCAAAGTCCTTATTTTTGAAAGAGCTGTAGTTAAAAGGGCTTGAACGAGTCACTTATGCGTGTATGCAAGTTTAGAAACACCGAATCTTAACCAATTTTTGTCTTACAGAAAAACAAAAAAATGCAAAATATTCAGAAAAGTAAAGCCGATTTTTTTTATTGTTTAAGAGTTTTGGTATCTCTAACAATGTTTAAGTAATTCTGAAAAAATGCATTTTTTCAAAATTAAAATTTTTAAAAATTTTACTTTAAAACTAATTTTTTTCAAAAATAGGCACTTTGAATCGATGAAACTTACAGATCATATAAACACAACATAAGTAAAGTAACTTGTGAAGCGGTAACGATTAATTCATTTAAGTTGCTATTTGGGGGCGATCTTCCTGATTTTTTTTTGCCAAAACAAAAGGGCCAACTTTATTTTGAGCGTAACTTAGTTACATTTGATGCTAGTAATTTTTTTTATAAAAACAGAAATAAAAATTTTTTTAACACTTTAAAAAAGTTGTAATGTGTTTTCCCCAAGAATGCTTCAATATTTGGATATTTCACATTGAATTATTCTATTTGGAATTTTTCGAATATGAACATATTTTTCATTAGCTATAACTCTGCTTTTGCTAGGTATAGAGACCTAATATATACACCGTTTTTTCACTTTTTTATAGGCTATAGTTTTGGTAAGAAATTTTTTTCGACAAAATGCCTACGTTTTGAGTTACTTGCGAAAAACCGTCTAAGAACGTGGTTATTTTGTTGAAAAATGGACATCATGTTCACTTGAAAATAACTCACTCGAAAAGTATTGATTTGGTGAAAAAACTCTATAGAACAAAAGTTGCTTAAAATTAGTCAGTTTATCCATTTCGGGACTTATCTTGGACATATATTTTTACACCCCCGAGATGGGGTGAAACTCACCCCTAGGGCAAAACCACACATCGGCACCATATCACTTTTTTGCTTTGACATATTAGCTATGCGTTTGCCAAATTTCATGTCAATCCAAGTGGCTCTTTAAAATTTACAGCAAAAACCGTGAAAGAATGTACTAAAACATTACAGAAGTTTTCACTTACTTTCGGCCCTCGGTAATAACGTAATCTTTGATTCTGCGTTTGAATTTTTCAAAAATACTTATTAGTTTTCTCAGGATTTGAAAAAAAATAATCCCATTTAAATAGCATTGGAGCCGAAACTACGTACCCATCCCCTTAAGAAGTATGTCCTGTAACGAGACTCAATAATTACCGACAGAGCCTATAGGGAGAAGATAATTTAAATCTGTATGCTGTTTGAAACTCGGAGGTTAACATGTCTCACACAAGTATTGACCACGACCCGGCATGGAACAGCCCCTCGACCACAACAAAGTATAACGGCTCTCGAAGGGAATAGACATTGTCCGTGTTTTAGAATAATATTATGAATTCACCTGAAAGCTAACTTCTAACTTCTTTGATATGGAAAATATTCGTCTTTTTTCACATGTACAACTATAATTTCCTTCCAATCTAAAATAACCAAATACGATAGTTCTATTCAGGACTCGCTACTGCATATTTAAACGTATTTATGTAAATATCTTGACCATAAATCAGCTCGGGAATCAAAATAGACGGAGTGAACTATTTTAAAAATTATAACCTTTTATAGACTAATGAATATTTATTATCCAACCTTTTGCATCGCTTTATACAGTATTTGTTATCGTTGATTGTGCATAAGATGGGAAATATGTTTGTTGTCGCCTTCAACAATAGCATTGTTTATCAGACAGGTTCGTAAAGTTTTATATCAAATTATAATAAAAGTTTAATGATTTTAAAAGTAACATAATGAGAAAATCGTCAATGTCTGGATATCAAATTAAAACTTAGGTGTCGCAATTAATCGCGATCAATTGTGTAAGTGTAAACTGTAAATTTTGCTTTGGATCTGTTGTTTTGAAGTGAAAATTTGCGATATTTATGTATTAGGAAGACTCTACCATGGCCTGCTATATAGAACTTATATTAAGAGAAGAGTGGCTCAAAAATGGAATTAAACACACAATGGAACAATACGAGGTACTGGAATAAACAGAAATTGTAAAGTGAAAATAATTTTAGGAAAAGCATACATTTGTTCAATATTTATTTTTATATTTATATTTAATTTTTGTAATATATGTATATTATATAGACGAGCGGTACACCCCCAAAAAAACGCTTATTTCTCGAGATACCGACCACGGAGAGGTGAATGGCCATTTTTAGTCATACTGTATGTTTTTGACGGTGCTGAAAACAAAAATGAGGTTTATTTTGAATTTTTTGTGGGGGAATATTGCCAAAATCACAATTTTACCCTAAAAATAAAAGTTTAATTGCAAAAGTTGAGTGCCGAATTTTGGAATTTAGCTCTTTAATCACGTTTATGTTAAAATATAGAGTACAAAGAAGTTGCAAGTTGTACAAAATAGTGCAACTTTTAATATCGACATTAGAAATCCCCAAAATAACGCTTATTTTTCGAGATACTGACCATTGGTGGTGAATGGCCAATTTTGATCTTACTTTATGTTTTTGACGGTGCTGAAAACGAAAATGTTTATTTTAAATTTTAGGTGGGGGAATATTGTCAAAATCGCAATTTTACACTAAAATTAAAAAAAAAAATAAGTTTTTTTGCGTTTAGCTGGCTACAACTCCATTTTAATATGCTTTCTAAAGACAATGGTATCTGTTTAAAGCTTTTAGTCTTATTATTATAAAAGTTATGAACTTTTTAAAGTAAAAGGTGAAGATTCGTGAATTGCAAAGCTTAATCGCAAAAGTTGAGTGACAAAATTTTTAATTTAGCTTTTTAATTACATTCCTGTTAAAGTATATTTTGACTTCACTTAGAAATTTGGAATTTAGCTCTTTAATCACGTTTATGTTAAAATATAGAGTACAAAGAAGTTTTCTGAAAAGTTTTAGTAACTTGTAACATCGACGTTATAAGTCATCAAAATAACGTTAATTTTTCGAGATACTGACCATGTGTGGTGAATGGCTAATTTTAGTCTTACTTTATGTTTTTGATGGTGTTGAAAACGAAAATGAAGTTTATTTTGAATTTTAGGTGGGGGAACATTGTCAAAATCGAAATTTTACCATAAAAATGAAAAAAAAAATTAGATCACGTTTTTCTTAAAATTAAAAATGCCACAATTTTGTTTTCTATAACACATCTAGATCTTAAACTTCACATAAAACTTCTTTGGACGCTACAGTTTAACATAAACGTGATAAAATAAATAAATTTTAAATTTTGTCACTTAATTTTTTCGATTTAACTTTTGCAACTCACAAATATGCACCTTGTATTTTAAAAAATTCATAGCTTTTATGAGAAAAAGACTGAAAGTCTACAACACGTCTCATAGTCTTCACAAATATGAGAAATATATTATGTAAGAATTTCAGAAAAAAATATTAAAATAGAACAGAGATGTAGCGAGTTAAACGTAAAAAAACGTGATTTCATTTTTTTTTTCATTTTCAGGTTAAAATTGCGATTTTGACAATGTTCCCTCACATAAAATTCAAAATAAACATTATTTTCATTTTCAGTGCCATCCAAAACATAAAGTAACACCAAAATGAGCCATTCACAGCCCATGGTCAGTATCTCGAAAAATAAGCTTTATTTTGGGGATGTACGAGTCCCTTCCCATTTCAGTTCGCCTACCTTTGTAATTTGCAGTTTATGGCAATTACCACAAACAAATGATAATCTACATATTTTTATAAGTTTCCATATTAATTCTGTGGGTCCCGGTGAATTCGTAACTGTTTTAATCCCCCATCCTAATTACAGGCCAATTGGTAACTCTGTCCCTCAGGTAATTTTTTGGTAACCAATTAACTACCGGTGAATTCGTAACTAAATAAAGGTATAATCTTTTAGACTTGAAATAAACATATGGAAAATCTCTTTGCTTTTAAATTATCAGATGGATTTAAATAATTTATCATTGCTAAACATCTAAATTACATTGAATTTACAATTACTTGATAAAAACCAAGCTCGTGTATATTTGATGGAAATAATATTTATAACACGTGTTAATGAAACACTATAATATCGTTTCAATTATTTTATTAAGATATTTCAATTTTTGCTATTTTTTATAGGTACATAATATAATACAAATATAATGTTTTTAAGCAAACCAAGGAACATTCGGTTTAGATTTAAGGTATTAGATTTAATCAATGGTTTCGAATTCACCTGAAGAAAGTTTCGAGTTGGCAGGTCAGGTAATAGAAAAGTTACGAATTGGCCGGTGTACATTTTGATTTGAAAATTTTTGTCATTAAAAGTTACGAGTTGGCGCATGTCCAATTATTATTATTGTCTTTTTTATTAATATTTATTGAAAACATTACCCTTGTGATATTTTTATTTATTTCAAACAATAATAATAAAAAAATCGCTAAATCGAGGCCTTTGCATCACTTACAACAACATATATTGATTTTTTCATAATTATCTTAAAATCAGAGCTAGCTGTGGAAAATTATATCAAAACAATTGTCGATTAGTGTCAAATAGATATTAGGATAGTGTCAAAGCCTACTACCATTTGTCGAGATAAAATTATCAATGGGAATGGGTGGAGATAAAATGATAGATGAGAATATTTTTGTTCAATCATCAATAGATATTCTGAAAAATCCAATTCGGAAATCGCGAATATGCTTCAATTGTCACAGTATAGTGTAAGAAATATAATTAGGAAATACAAAATCTCAGGTTTTGGCATTACCAAAGCTGTAAATGCAGGAAAAAGTAAAATAAACGAAGCAGATCGAAGAGAATTAAGACGCATTATAGTGAAAAAACGACGTTCAACTTATCTAGATTTAAGTCTTTTGTGGAGTAACCTCGTTGGAGGACACGTTTCTAGATGAACTTATTACCGAGAGGCCCACAAATTAATATTTGCTTACTTAGAAATTAATTGATAATGTTGAAAAAATCAATATGAATTGTTTTTGAAAAATTTATTTTATCTCAGACTAATGACAATCCAGTCTTAACATTACAACACAAGAAACATAGGTTAACATGGTCAAAAGGGCATTGAGGTTGGACAAATTCACTAATGGATGCAATAGAATGGAGTGATGAGTCAGTTTGAGTTGTAGCGAGGTAAACGCAAAAAAACGTGATTTAATGTTTTTTAATTTAGGGTAAAATTGCGATTTTGACAATGTTCCCCCACATAAAATTTAAAATAAACCTCATTTTCGTTTTCACCACCATCAAAAACATGTATGACTAAAATTAGCCATTCACCTCTCCGTGGTCAGTACCTGGTCATTTTGGAGGTGCCTGCCGCTCACCTAATATATATCTACGGTGGTCCTACAGCCTCTGCCGCATCCCGCATTTTAATCTCCACCTTTTTCGGTCGGTCCACTTCTCCTCATTTATGGCTCGATCTTTCATTATTCCTCCGATTTCTTCTCTCCATTCCAATGTTGGTCTTCCTCTCTTCTATTCCATGTAACATAGTTTAAGGCCTGTTTCAACGATCGTTCATCATTTATTCGCATTACATGCCCGTACCATATTACCCGTACCATATTTTTGTAATGCACTTGACTAAATTGGCATTCACGCAACGCCGCAATAGCTCAGGTGTATGAAAACAGCTCAAAACCAGATCTCAGTTGTCCACCAGTATTATACCAAGCAAGAAATAAAATCATATTATTGGGTTCATTTTCTTTCTCAAGATTACTTATACAGGGTGTCCAGAAACTCTACCGACAAACGAAGACAGGAGATTCCTCAGATAATTTTAAGACAATTTAACCCAATTCACCTAGTCCGAAAATGCTTCCTAAGGGAGCTAGAGCTCTTTGAAGATGGCGCCATGTAATTAGTTTTTCTTAAATACCCCCAGAATGCTTCTATTTAGAAAAACTAAAATTTGTATACATATTTACTTTCCTGAAATGAATCGATTCTATCCATTTCGAATTTCTAGTACCGGTCATAGGCGTCCGTTTTGGGTAGGGCAACGGTTATTTTATCGCATAACTTTTTTGTCTTCAACTTTTAAGCATTTTTGATACTGGAATATTAAATTGTGAGGTATTCTAGTACTAAAAGGTACTCTTACTTTAAGTCGGTAGGATACACCGTTTTCTAGAAAAATCGATTTGAAAGTTTTTAGTTTTGGGAATTTGAAAAAAAAAAGTTAAAAAAAATTAAAAAAAAACGATGTATTTTACCAACTTAAAGCAAGAGTAACTTTTAGTACTCGAATATCTCATAATTGAATAATCTAGTGTCAAAAATACTTAAAAATTAAAGACAATAAAGTTATGCTATAAAATAACTATTGACCTACCCAAAACGGACGCCTATGACCGGTACTAGAAATTCGCCATTAATGAAATCGATTAATCTCTGGAATATAAATAAATGTACCAGTTTTCATCTTTCTAAATAGTTTTTTTTTAATCTTTTTTTTTTAATTCAAGGAACGAAAAATTTTCAAATCGATTTTTCTAGAAAACGGTGTATCCTATCGACTTAAACCAAGAGTACCTTTTAGTACTAGAATAACTCACAATTTAATAATTCAGAGTCAAAAATGCTTAAAAATTAAAGACAAAAAAGTTAGGCGATAAAATAACCGTTGGCCTACCCAAAACGGACGCCTATGACCTGTACTAGAAATTCGCAATAGATGGAATCGATTCATTTCTTCAAAGTAAATATGTATACCAATTTTCGTTTTTCTAAATAAAAGCGTTCTGGAGGTATTTAAGAAAAACTAATTACATGGCGCCATCTTTAAAGAGCTCTAGCTCCCTTAGGAAGCATTTTCGGACTAGGTGAATTGGGTTAAATTGTCTTAAAATTATCTGAGGAATCTCCTGTCCTCGTTTGTCGGTAGAGTTTCTGGACACCCTGTATAATCTCAAACAATATTCACCAGCAGACTGTAAATTTACATACAGTGCGCTGGAATAAGTGTTACCCCCCTTGTTAACTTATGTATTTTTAGCACATAAGCGAAAAGCTCGGACAGGTCGATTTTTAAAATAATCATAGTATATTATAGCATCAATGTTTCGAACTTTACGCGATCCGCCTTCAGGTGACAGGCATAATTTTGACTTTTTTAAATGGAAAAGTACATCATGTGACACCTCATTTAAAAGCTTTTGAAATGCTGATTACAAAAATGTACAATACTTTACTCCTATTTGAGAGCGTAGATGCAAAATTTCGATCGAATTCTTTTTAAACCCATTGAGTTTTTTCGAATTCTGAGAAAACTAATAAGTATTTTTGAAAAAGTTAAACGCAGAATGAAAGATTAGACGATTACGGAGGGCTGAAAGTCCCTTAGACTAAACAAAAAGTTTCTTTTGAATGATATATTTGAAATTAAAAATCAGACTAAATTTTCTCTTATTTTCACCCCTGTGACTTATTAAAATTAACATTATAGAAGTTCTTAGGAACTCTCGACCCTCGATAATACTGTAATATTTCATCCTGCGTTTAAATTTTTCAAAAATACTTATTAGTTTTCTCATGATTCGAAAAAAATGAATAGATTTAAAAATAATTCGACCAACATTTTTCGCCTACGCTCTCAAATAGGATTAAGGTATTATACATTTTTGTGATAAGTATTTCACAAGCTTTTAAATGATGTATCACATGACGTACTTTCCCATTAAAAAAAATCAAAGTTATGCCTGTCACCTGAAGAGCGATCGCGTAAAGTTCTAAACATTGATGCTATAATATACTATGATTATTTTAAAAATCGACCTGTCCGAGCGTTTTGTTTATGTGCTAAAAATAAATAAGTCAATAAGGGGGGACGGGGTAACACCTATTCTAGCGACCTGTATATAAGTTTCTAACAAGTTTGGTTCTTTGAGTCTGATCTTGTCTTGTATCACTACCTTTTCATTCTTCTTCCTCCTTCCGCCCTCTGTGACTCCTCGTTCTCCCTCTACTTACTCTACCTCCTTCTATCTGTTATTGTGCTCTTTCTCCCTCTTAACCATTTTTAACTATTTATATCCTTTCTCTCGTTCTCTTTGTTCTCTTGTCTCTCCCCATTCTCATTATATTTTTCTCTCTCCTTTACTCTGTGTTTCCTTCTCTCCCCTTCCCCATGATCCTCTCTCTCTCTCTCTCTTCTCTCTATTTCATGTTTATCTTGCTTCCTCTACGACACAATATATATCTTTTTAAGTTACCTACTCGATCAATTGCTGAGTTACTACCGTCGTCAAGTAATACTGAATTAACAATATAAATAATCTTGCGGACCAAGAATCCATAGAAAAATTAACACGATCAAATATGGAACGTATTATTACTTTTACCTTTTTATTGCCAACGAAATTTGTACTCCAGCTCTTCGTGTGTTCCATCCTATATGCAGCAATATTTTCGAGTGCTTTCTTGCGGTTACGATATCTTTGTGAATATAAAAAATAAATCAAAACTTTTTGTGTCTTTTTATTATCCTTTATATTCAATAACGAAATTTTCTCAATAAGTTGTGCCATTTGATGAGAGGTGGTACTATTAGATTCGTCGCTTTATTTTTGTAGTTCCAGCTATTCAACGTTGATGTGTCATAGTATTGCAGATCAAATCATCGCAAAACTCAATCAAATAAAGTAAAATTGATGCAACATCCATTCTGTTGGTCAGATTTAACTCCCTGTGACTTCTAACTGAAACATCTCAAAAAATGTACATCAACAAAGACGAAACATACAATACAAGCACGAAATGTTTACGTTTGATCGTACATCTACGTTTACTTTAAATTTTATCATTGTTGTACATGAACCCAACTTAACACCCCAATTTCCACCTAACCTCTCACTTAACTAACTTACATTCCACATCTCCAACTACTTTTTTCTATATTTCTATTAGGAAGAATCTTTCCAGATTCGGGAGCTAGTTCAGTGTCCTGGCGCCTCAGCCCTTCAAGTTCGGGATACAAGTCACAGTCACAAATGTCGGAATCGGTAACGCCTTCTCCAACATCAACGCCGCATCCTCCCGCTGAAATCAGGGAGGACGTCGGCTGTGAAGACGAGCAGCAGGAAGATGAGTGTCTGGAAAAGCCTGAAGATAATCATATTGTGTGGGCTGTTACGGACATCCAGAATGTACCTAAAGGAAGCCTGATCATCAATCCGCAGGTAAGATTGTTTCGTCTTTCATATACAGGGTGATTCATTAAGAATGTCCAATCTCTGAGTTATAGATTTTAGACCTCAAAATATTAAGATTTAAAAATGAATAACCATTTTCAATTTCGTTGCAACACGAAACTACAGCCGCATCATTATTCCAGTTCAATCAGAGAGTGCAGCAAGCATCTCTACCGGTTTCTAAACTTATTAGTCTCTCATCAGGAGGCACATATGCTGCTCTCTCTGACCCAACTATGAGAAACCCCGGCGTGCAGTCACGGATTGCAACGAACGAAATGGCAGGGATGCCCTAGCGGCAACTGCTTAAGAACAAGTGCATTAAGATTTAACCCACATCACTTAAATAAAATGTGGCTCGTTACTGAGTTACAGGGTGTTTTATTCCAAAATTTATTAACTATATGGTATACATTTTTTTTATAAAACATTTCCAGAAAAACCCTGGGTTCACAAATTCCCATACATAGATAGAAGGCATTTGACAAATATTATAAGAATGAGGACAGGACTTTGTTGCACAAGCTCACTTCTATATAGATTAAAAGTAAAAGAACATCCTTACTGTGAATGCGGAAAAATTGAAGATCTAGATCACATTCTTCTACATTTGCCAATAAGATTATCGAAACAGTTTAATTTGAGAATCGACTTACAAAATTAGGAGTACCAAAGATTTCCAATGTTCAAAATATATTGCAAAATCTTACTAGTGAACAACTACAGGCAGTGATTAATCGTTTTTAAATATTAAAAAAATGAATTTATGAATTTAAAATACTTCAACCCGCACTTCTTTTAAACATAGCCCAACACTCCCCTGGTTACTCGGTAAATCAAGGCAACATTTAGGTTTTCATTGTTGCATCATTGCTTAGAGCAAGACGAGCTGCAATACAATCAAACGTACTGGCAGATGCACAAGTATGCAAGTCAAGAGAGAGGGTAAGAAGTAGAAGAAGAACAAAAATGTCATAATAAAAATGATTAAAAGTGCACAGTGTCCTTGTAACAGGGCAATTTCGTCAGAAATTATAAAGGTGTCCGTTGTATGTTTTCGTGCCTGTGAGTGTATTTACATATTTTTGAAATTTTGCCTTTATTAACCCGCCGTTACACGCGTCTTCTATTGTGACGTGGTTGCACGCGTATGAGCGTCGCCCTCACCTACATAAATTCGACTTATTTCGAGGAAGAATGAATGTCAACATGTATAAATATACAATGGGTTGTACTCACATATTATAGAAAGTCTCGTAAACCAATTTTTTTTATTAATTTAACAAAAAAAAAAGTAAAAATAATATAGATCAAAAGCAAGTTTTCTTAATTTTAAATTTCAGCAAGCCACTGAAGAAATTAACGTTCTTTACACGAATTCATTTTACTAAAAATACAAATTAAAATTAAAAACTGTTCTGAAGCTATTTCTTTGTGGCATTTATGTAATTAACTATTAATATTTTGTATTTTGATAACGACGTCCGAGGTGGAATTCGAAACGTCAATAAAATCAATTTTTCAAGTTAAATTGTGGCTTATTTCCCAAATAGAATAGGTAAATTTAAAAAGGGGTTCTTAACCAGTGGCGCACCTAGAATTTTCCTCTGGGGGGAGGGGGGTTTGCTTGGGCACCGAAAGTTTTTTGTATTATTTTGTGAAAGACAAGTTACATTTTCCTACTTTCTTTTATATATATTTCTATATGCTCTGGGTGGGATTTTAACCCCCAAACCCCCCTCGGTGTGCCACTGTTCCTAACCTAATCCAAACAATAATATTTTAATTAAACCTACCTAAATATTAAATAAAAACCTAAAAATTTCTTTGAGATAACAGAAACGTGATTTCACTGTGATTGCACGCGCAGTGAGGAATTCCCTCACTTGAAGAGGGATGTCTCTTCTTTCAACTATCACACAGCACACTGGCCGCCTGAAATATTCTATAACTTTTTCATACCCTCTCATAAACCATGCTAAAGGCATTCCTGGGTGCTTAAGGTTATCGTATTAGTTTACACAATTTCATTGGTTATAAACAAATATGGTGAGGGATTTCCTCATAGCGCGTGTAATGGCGGGTTAAGGGGAACGGAGCAAAATGCAAAATTTTGATGCATGTCAAAATTTTCTATGAGTTTTTAATGTATTATTTTTTTTTCGAATCCTGAAAAAACTAATAAGTATTTTTGAAAAATTTAAACGCAGAATGAAAGGCTACTTTATTACCGAGGGCCGAAAGTCCCTTAGAATAAATAAAAAGTTTCTTTTGGACGAAATATTTGCAATTTCTGACTTTCGGCCCTCGCTAATAATGTAATCTTTCATTCTGCTTTTAAATTTTTCAAAAATATTTATTAATTTTCTCAGAATTCGAAAAAAATGAATACTTTTAAAACACATTGAAAATTTTGACATGCATCGAAATTTTGCATTTTGTTCCGTTCCCTTTATGTCAGTTTATCAGTCTTGATTCGAAATGTTCGATTAAAAGAACTTATTCCTTGTAAAAATATCCGAGATCTGAGCGTGTTATCTGTGGAAGAAATATGTTAAACTTTCAGACAATTTTTCGTTTGCAAAAGCCTTTTTTAAAATATGATACATTTTCTGTCACGTCTTTATAATACTGTCACAGTTGAACGATTTTTCGTAAAACTATACTGATTGTGTGGGAGAACGTTTCTTTCTTTCATCACCATCAGTTTTGGCGAAGATTTTTTTCATACATATAATTTAACAATTTTCATTTAGACGGGACAACCTTTGAAGAATGATGACGGCAGTCTCTATCATTACGACCCAGACAATCTACCACCGAACATCAGCCTCACGCCTGCAAAGCCACCACCTTCCTCGCCACAGAAATCATCCCCGCAACAATCTCCAAAGAAATCACAACCTAACAAACATCCACAATCACCATCCAAGAAGACGTTAATTGCAAATAGTTCAACTAGTCCTAGTTTACCGTTCTCGCCACCATTGCCGGCAAACGGTAGTAGTACGGCACAAAAAAGTTTTACATATGTTCAAAATGAGCCACAGCAATTCGCTGGGTACCACACTAGTTATAGTTCACCTCCAGCTGTTCCTGAACAGGCCACCGTATTTCAACAGCCGTATATAGTTTATTCTGCGCCATATGGGGTTTACATGCCACAACAGTATGATGGGAGAATGGTAAGTTGGAGATTTGGTTCTAGTTATAAATCTCAGTGAATGTTACAAGAAATCATACATTTCATATTTAGTTTCGGTATCCCAAATTACCTAAGATCCTAAGCAATAACATATACATTTTTTTGTACATGTGTACTTGTGATAAAAACTTTTGACTTCAATTTTTGAACTGTAGGAAGTTTCATCAACAGTAGCAGTATCAGAGGTAGGAAGCCAGCAGTATTACCTATCCGAAGGTTCAGCTCCAGCTCCTCCTTCGGTGCAAACAGTTACTTACCAACCTACACAACCAACTCCATACTGGAACCAACAACTACCTTACTATCAGAACACCACACAGCCAACTGCTGCTACTCCACCTCGGTATCCGTCAGTTCCTTTACAGACAACGATACAGGCGCAGACACAACCAGCTTTTGTATCACCAGGTTATCCAGCGACCAACTTCATTACATCCTCTACCATTCAACCCACACCAGAAATCCAACCAGTGTATCCTGGTCAAGCAGTACAGGTAGTATACCAGAGTCAAGGCGCGCCGCCAAATCCAGTATATTATCAAAATCAGCCGCCCATAATCTACAGCCAAAATCCAATGTATCCGCCTGTTTCCTCTACGTATCCCCCACCGGTAGCTCAACAGCCGGTGGCACCACAACAGAGCCTGCCGGCGTATCCGCAAACTACGTCCACGCCGAATAGCTGTCCGTCCAGTACAGGACCGGTTCTTCCCGGAGTTGGACCTGACCAGCAGACACTGTACAACTTAGCGCAGAGTATACAGCAGATGAACTTGGGGGGCAATGGCCACTGCCAGGCGTATTTATCAAGTAAAGGTATGTTTTGAATGATTTTTAGTTAGTTTTTTGTTTTTAAATTCCAAGTTTCACTTTCGGCAAAAAAGGAAAAAAATTAGCATGCAAGTATAATACAAGTTAACAACGTTAATTATACTCTACTAGGCGTTAATAGGTACCTGACATCTGTTTATAATACCTAATTATAATATTATTTACATCAGAAAATCACATGCAGTGAAATTATTCGTCACATCTGATATACCGACACGTGTAAGAGAGGAAGAAAATAGCAACGATTATGGAAACTTGTTACACGAGTGCAAAAGCATCACAGCCCAGTAAATGAACGTTTTGGACTGTAGTTTTCAGCGTCCGACGGAGGACGATTGCTTAAAAATTTGGATTTAGGTTCTCCTTACCCTCCACTTCAAAGTTGGACTTGTGCCATTGCGTTGATTGCTAAAACTTAAAAAGTATTAGTGATACGAAAAATTTCAAAGAGTTTACTCTTTGAGATTTTTGTATCTGTCCAGTTTTTTATAAGTGTTTTGGTTTTATTTTCGTAACTTGCTTAGTTTTAACGCTAGAAACTTTAAACACAAAAAGTTTCAATGAATTTTCCACGAAAGTGCTTCATTTTTTGGTTATTTCACGTTGAAATATTCGATTTGGAATTTGATGAATAAGAGCTTTTTACAATTTACAACAATTTACAACATTTACAACTTTGCTTTTACTGAGTCTGTAGACTTTATGAATACATAATTTTTTTTAGGTACCTAGCTACATTTTTATTAAGAATATATTTTTTAAATACTTACTTTTTGTTAATTACGAAAAAGCGCCTGAAAACGTTTTTTTTTTGTTAAAAATAAACATTTTTACTCGGAAATAACTTAACAAATAACTAGCAAATCGAACAAAAGTTGCTACGAATTAGTCAATTTATCCATTTGTGGACTTATTTTAAACTTATGTTTTTTTAACGCCCGAGAACGGGTGACTTTCACCCCTCAAGTAAAACTAACCAATGGCACAAGTCCATCATTGAAGTGGAGGGTAAGTAGGACCTGAATCCAAATTTTCATGCAATTCGGTGGTGACACTGAGAGCCCCGCAAACTGCAGACTTTTTATCGGCCGATATTTTGGTCGTGTTGGGCTGTTAGTACGCATACCGAGCCAACTAAACAGTCGGGTTGGTGAAGGGGGCGCAGACTAGCAGCTGTCGACCAACTATTCTCGAACGATTTAGTACTAAAGTTCGTATTTGACTGTTCAAGTGAGTAGTCGCACAATGCAAAAATTATCCAGAAATGTTATCCATTCACAATGGAAGAAATAAGAAAACGATAAAAACTAACAGATGTGATCCAAAAGATTGCCATCTTAAAATGGAACATGGTTGGACACACAGGAAGAATGGAAGACAACCGTTGGATGAAGCGAATTCTTGAATGGCGACCAATGACAAGCAAGAGAAGTAGAGGCAGACCTCAAACAAGATGGCTTGATGACATCAAGTGAATGGCTGGCCACAAATGGATGCAAAAAATAACAAACAGAAATAAATGGATACAACTAAGGGAGGCTTACTTCCGACGATGGATGGAACAGCTGTTGATGATGATGAATCCTGAGTGATAGATTATTTAGTGGACAATTCTACGCAATGTATGTATTCTAAATTATTTGATTACCCAAAATAAAATTTCGCCTTTTATAGGATGATCATAGCAGCTTCAATAAACTTCTTCTTGTAGTTATTTCTCTTATCGGAGGTTGGCTATCGTCACAGCTATCCGTACCTTATTGTCGGCTGCTCTGAAAGGATCTACTGAGCTGCAACTGTACCACTCTCTTAAGTTTCTCAGCCAGGAAATTCTTTTTCTACCTATGGATCTTTTCCCCTTAATTTTGCCCTGCATTATTAGCCTTAATATCTCATATTTCGCACCTCTAGTAATGTGGCCCAAATATTCCAGCTTTCTTGTTTTGATGTTCTTTATCACCTCGCAATCCTTTTGTAGCCTTTTTCTTTTTGTAGACTTCTGAATTCGTAACTTGTTGGATCGATGGTATTTTCAAAATCCTTCTATAGCACCACATCTCAGATGCTTCTAACTTATTTATGTTGTCTACCTTTAGGGTCCAGCTTTCCATTCCATACAACAAAGTCGAGAACATGTAGCATCTTAGGGCTCGTATTTTCAGCTCCAGAGGAAGGTCTCGATTAACAAACATTTTTTTCATTTTTTTTAATTCTTTTCTTGCAATTTCGATCCGTTTCCTGATTTCTCTACCGTGGTCGTTGTTTTCTGTTACCCAGGTTCCCAGATATTTGTAGTTATTCACTCTTTCTACTTGTTTTCCCTCGATATCTAGCCTTCCTACTGTGTGTTGTTTAGAAATAATCATGAACTTGGTTTTCTCAACATTCATTTGTAGTCCATATTTTATACTGACTTGATGCTATTTACTAATCGTTGTAGTACTTCTGAATTAACTAGTCATGTTAATTGGACCACCCAGGTTTTTACAATTAACGATTGTGAATTCGACGATGCCATTTTTTCGCAAAAATATTCAAAAAATATTCTCTCGGCACGTGTATCGGACACCAAAACTAGGAGAGAATTGAACTATCGGCCGATAAAATAATCGGCGTATGTGCGCAAGTCCTAGTTAGCCAATACTGATTAAACCGTCGGCGTCGGCCGATAGTTGGCCGACAGATTAGTTTGAAGGCAATCGGGAAGCCCATCAAACTTTTTTATCGGCCGATACTGAATCGGTGTAATGTGCGCATATGCATACATCTCTGTACTGATTAAGAAGCCGACCAAACTATCGGCCGATAAAAAGTCTGCAGTCTGCGGGGGCTCTGAAAATTACACGGTATCGCCGTATTTCACGTTCGTTTACTGATCTATCAGTAATCTTTTAGCTTGGACACAGACACCAATCACACCTGTGGGTAGAAAACGTTTGGAAAGGACTTTACCCAGCTGTGAACTATCCAAAATCACAGGATACCATGCACAATAGAATTCACGAGTTAGCACAGAAGGCAGAAATTTGTGCATGTGTTTCTTCCCGTACATTATTAATTCGATCAGGTACTTAATGCGTACTTTACACGGTCAATATTATTGAAGCAATATCGATATTCATAAATATATTGAACGACGTCATATGTTCCAAATTTTAAACCTATTTAGTTCCTCATAATCATATCCTGCTTTATTATAAATGGTGAAGCGACTGCAACTAACGTCTCTAACGTCTATTTAACCAGTTTTTTATGCACACTGTTATTTGCCTCCTTTTTTTCCTCTTCTTGAGAACCAAATCAGATCCGATTAGAAACTCTAGATCCATTCTCCTTGAACTGCACAATTAAAACTCACATTTTATTGATCAATGTTATTTAGACGTGTGAGGGCTACCGTTTTTTACCATTTATTCGTCATTGCATCAATATTATTGACAGTAGTAACACTCCACGTATTGAGTTATGCTACATTTACACGGTCAATATTATTGACGAATAAATGGTAAAAACGGTAGCGCTCACAATACTCAATAATATTGATCAATAAAGATAAAAAACGGTAGCCAACACGACTCAGTATCGACCAATAAAGTGTTAGTTTCAATTGTGCAGTCAAGGAGAATGGATCTCGAGTTTCTAATCGCATCTGCTTTGGTTCTCCAGAAGAGGAAAAAATGAGACAAAGAACAGTTTGGATAAAAAACTGGTTAAATATACGTTCGAGTTATGGATATGGGGACTTGCTCCGATGACTCTACAGTGAGCCATATGACTACACATTTTTTTTTAAGAATGGATGAAGAACGGTTTCAACACCGTTCACAAGTAGTTGCACTCGTTTCACCATTACATATTATATCAAAATTATTTTTGTTTGTTCCATAAATTAATATTGATCGTTATTTTGGATGATTTTTTCGAAGATAAATTTTTTATAAATATGCTATTTGCTTAACCCTTATCCGGGCAACACATTTTACTTACGTAACCGGGCAATTCGAGTCCGTTGGGCCCACCACGGTTCTTTAATGTACTATTCATATTTACCCATATATTATGTCTAGCATTCCTTTTTGATTTTTTATTAAAGTTAAATTTAAATTCTCTAGATTAAAAAAAGGTGCTACTATATTACCTATGCGGTCTACCTCGAGGGTGCGATCTACCTGAAGGATTTGCACAAACTAATGAAATGCAAAAAAACTTTTGTAGAAAAAATATTTATTTACAAGTAATAAAGATTTGGAGCCAAAGAAGACTTAATAAATAAATAAAATCTTTTGTAAATCTAATAGGCCATTTTATTTGAAAAAAGGGATTGGTATTTACGCATACCCTGGAAAAAGATTACGGTGTTGTTGCCTTTCATTATTGTGTGAAAACCCTTCTGAGAAAAGAGTATAAAAGAGAAAATATAGTTGGGCCATAAAAGTTACTCCAAAGTATATCTACATTATGATTGTTGACACTCAGGTGCCCTGCAGTTAGTAGGAGTCCAATAAAGGCATATATCTCTGTAGAGTCGCAATATGTCCAGTTCTCTATCCCCAGGACTTTTTCGGCTTCTTTACTTGTACACTTCACTATTTCGTTCACCATTTTTTCGTCCACAAACAAACAAAAGGAATCAACAGGATCATCCACACTTTGACCAGGGGCTAACATTACTTTGTGCACTTTGCTTTTTATTATGTCGCAGGATCTCATACGTCCTGTCGGTTGTGGTTGACTCTTCCAGTTAGTTCCATCCTTAGTTTCAAAAATTACACACTCTGAAATCTGGGAACTGGTAGCTACACATTCTTCTTCATTATCACTCAATACTACCTGCTGATCATCCTCTTCACTTGCTTCCAAAAGATGATCTTCAATTTCAGAGTCACTTTCAATGCCAACTACTTCAGGAGATTCTTCATCATCGGAATCCCATAAATGATTAGCAATATCTTGCAGTTCTGCAGCTGATAATGATTTTCGGGACATTTTATTCGCACTATTTACTTTCACTGTAATTCAATATAATTTTACTGGCTTAGTAGTTGTTGACACTAACATCGGTATCAAACGACTGATAGCAGATGCATTATTTATTTCAAAATATGTATAGGTACCTACCTAAAAATACTATTACATTCCAACAATCATTATCAGTTTTTACAATTCATTTAGAATAGATATAACACCTATTGTAAGCATATCTTTGATGTTCACATCAAAGAGATGTTTAAATTGTTTGTTGCACGTTTAGACTTTATTATTGGATTTCCGGAATCATAAAAGTCTTTTACATAATCCACAAAAACATTACCTGACTGCCAGATTAACTTCTGTAACAAAGATTTAGACTTTAGGTATAAATACAAGTAGCGCCCGACAGGCCCGTATTGCCCCTTTACGTGACAAAATTCTTTCGACGCAATAATTTCAAAAATGATAATGAATATTTTGAATAGCTCATGACTATGTTGAAGGAAACACACTTCTAAACAAATTCAGTAATGCATAAAATTCAATAAATTTTTTTTTATCAGTTTATGATAAAAGAATTATCGTCTCGGGCCCGCTGGGCCCACTTTGCCCGGATAAGGGTTAATTGGTAAAAATATAGGCGTAGCTTTATAGGGTCGTTTCATTACAAGGGGGAAAACACAATATTCAAACAAACGACCCCTACAGCGTATGTAGAACGGAATTTCATTATTTTGTGCACATCCTTAAGGAATTTTCAGATTGCTATCTACACCGCACACTATATATGCACAGGTAGACCACATCCTCAGAATAGACCGCATACTATAGTAGCGCCAGTTTTTTTATTATGCAACTGAGTATTACCATTTACACTAACTAAATTAATTTAAAATTAAGAACAACTGACGTTTTATTGCTCAATTTGGTTTATACCCCTCAAACGGTGTCAATAATATCGACACCTGATATGAAAAACATTTTAACTCTACTTATAATGTTTTTCAACTGTGGCTTAAATGACATCTATAAAGGATAACCTTCATTTTGGTCTAAAAACTTTGATCCTATCTTATTTAAATATAAAGTTATTTAACAAAATAACCCCATTGTTACTGCAAATTTTGAATCACTTGGTGGAAAAAACATTGTAACCAATATTACAATATTAAAAAATTTTATTATTGATGAATATTTTGTATAAAAACATTGCAACGTATATATCATTTACGACCGAACTAACTTCTACTGATAAAAATTAGGTACCTGATGTTCACAATGGATTGCACGCTCAACATACATCCACTGCGGTTCATCATTAAATACGTCTGCTAATAAAAAATAATACCCAAAGAATAAATATCTTGGAAGGAAGAGATAAAGGAATCCAAGTGTTTGCAAAATGAATGTCTTGAAGAAACTGAAGAACTCTGGCCAACAGTAGGTATATTAGAAAAACTAGAAATTAACGAAATTGAGAGAATTGAGACCTAGATGTAACGATAAATGTAACCTAACAGAAAATGTAAATCGAAATTATCTGAGATTTTTGGCAATAGTTGATCATGACAAACAGAGCGAATATTTATGTAGATATGTTCTCAGACAAGAGAGCAGTGGCGGAGCGTCCTTAGGGGCCAGAGGGGCCGGGCGCCACCAAAAAATATGTAATATATGTAAATTTTTAGTTACGATTCTATTGTATAATATTTTATATACATATTCATTAAATAAATTAATTTGCTCATGCATATAGTTTTTTCTCGTAATATAAAAATAATATATTGCACAATCACGCACCGTACTAAGTAGTCTTCTCTATAAATTGTCACCATGCGCAGCACTGGCCGCATAGAACCGTCTGATGGGTCAGTTTACGCTGGCCCTTGCTTCAAACAGTATTATTTCTTTGACTAGTCGTTGCAGTCACGTAGGTACCGGCTGTATTGCATTACATGTTCTTCGCTGTCGTCAATAATCCTAAGGCAGGCCGTATAAGATGTTTAGGGGCCCGTTTTGTGTGGCCCTTCTGTGTGTAGTTAATACGCTATTTCGGTGTGATAACGTTAATTTAAAATGAACAAAGTAGACTATTTATTACAAAGTCCCTTTTATACGTTAGGGATGAGGAAAAGAATGAAATTAAACGATTAGGTGTAATAAATAAATAAAAGATTAAGTAATAAATAAACTAAGTCATTCGTTCTTCTTTTGCCCTTTAATTCGTTTAATTTTGAACCTAGGCTTCCCCCAGTTTCCTCCATTCGTTTCTGTTTAGTGCTTCTGTTTCCAGTGCGTTCCTCCTATCTTTTTAATGTCATCTCCCCATCTCATCTAGGGTCGTCCTCTTACTCTCTTTCCTGCCCATGGTCTCCATTGTTGTATCGTGGTATTCCACCTATTGTCCGTTTGTCTGGCGTTATGACCTTCGAAGCTCCATTTTAGCCTGGCTATAATATGTTGTCCTGCGTCTTTTACTTTTGTTTTATTTCTTACCCAGTTGTTTTGCTTTTTGTCTGTATTTTACTCCTAACATTGCTCGCTCCATGGCTATTTGTGTTTTCATTATTTTATCAATGTTTGCTTTGGTCAAGGTCCATGTTTGGCATGCCTATGTAAGAATTGGGAGTATGCACTGGTCAAACACGCTTGTTTTTAAGTATTGTTGTAATTCGAACAACAACTAAGTCATTAATATGGAGAAAAACTTTATAGCTATTCATAAAGTCAGCTGGCTTAACCACATAAAGTAATAAGAGGATATCCCGTTACTTAGGGCATCCAAAGTAACGTTCAGTACAAAGCCTCCCCATTTGTTATGTCCTTCGATGGGGAGAGGTGGTGGTATAGCTTGAGGGTCAGATAGGTACCACTTCATTACAGAGTGTGACCGGTTTG